>NW_024806841.1:0-3863 GCF_019175285.1 Sceloporus undulatus | reverse complement strand
TAACCCTAACCCCGGCCCTTTCGCCTTCTCCTCGCGGGTGCCTTCAATGGTATCTGTGAGGAGAAAGGGAAGAAGCAACTCCATCCTCATCCCTTTCTCCTCACAGGTGCCTTCGATGGTACCTGCGAGGAGAAGGGAAGGGGAAGAGTCGACCCCGTCCTCGGCCCCTTCTCCTCACAGGTGCTTTCGATGGCACCCGCGAAGAGAAGAGAAGGAAAGGAGGTGACCCCAGCCCTTTTGCCTTCTCCTCGTAGGTGCCTTCGATGGTACCCGCGAGGAGAAGGGAAGAGGAACAGGCGACCCCGGCCTCGTCCCCTTCTCCTCACAGGTGCCTTCTATGGCACCCGTGAGGAGAAGGGAAGGGGAGGAGGTGACCCTGGCCCTGTCACCTTCTCTTCGCGGGTGCCTTCGATGGTACCCGCGAGGAGAAGGGAAGGGGAAGAGGCAACCCCGTCCCCTTCTCCTTGTGGTTGCTGGCGCTAGCGCCGGCACCTGCACCTGCAGGGAAAAAGGGAGGAGGGGGAGGCGGGGGGAATCCCAACCTGGTGACCCCCAAAGGGGTTGCGACCCCCAGTTTGGGAACCCCTGGTCTAGAAGCTCAGCAAAAGCAAATCAGGCTAGAAATAGAGCCATATACATAATATACAACAAACAACCAATAAAAGAACACATAATGTAGCAGTTCCTGCTACAGAGAGGAGGAGGAGAGAGGTAGCTGGGCAGCCATTGTAAGTGGTGACTGTTTAATTTCTTTTTAAACTCTAGGAAGAGTGTGCTTGTAGTCACATCTTCAGTGAGTCACATCTGTGAGTCACTGGGGGCGGAGCTAGCAGGGAGCCCTGCCATAAGAGGCTCCATCGCCAGCTCCTTTTCTGCTGAAGCCTCCTTTGGCCAGAACAACTGCCTTTTGGGAAGCACAGTTCCCAGCATCCCCAAGCAGCAGGCACACATGCTCACATGGGTTAGACTTCGACAGACTAGCATTCCCAGCATCCCTTCGTCAGTACAGACGCAACAAGTTGCTGAAGAACAAGAGGTGTTCTGAGGTGCCTACTGTCACGATGGCAGATGGTGTGGAGAGAGAGTCCAGAGACGTGGGAAGAGTCTATATCCCCAGCTTGGCTAAAGACTTTGAAAAAGGTTTTGTGTGTACCTGATTTGAATCACTGTCTTGTGAGTGTGTCTGCCTTGACAGATGATGGGTATGAGCTAACGTTTAAGGGGGATGACTGTGTAATTTCCATGGGTGGGCAGCTGTGTGCAAAAGCACAAAAGAAAGACAAAATTTACCACATGGTGAATAGGGCTGGATGTGCCACAGTGAGTAATGTGCCTTTACACTCTGTGTGCATTACTATCACTGGGTAATGGGGCATGTTAGCTTTTCTAGCTTGAAGAAATTGTGGGAATTGTGCCCTGATATGAAAGTGCCTAATTGTGATAACCACCGGAATTGCACTGTGTGTGAGAAAGTCAAGCTGAAAACCTGGCCAGTTGCCAAACAAAGCAAATGCACTTCAAACAGGCCGTTTGAGATAGCGCATGCTGACTTAGCAGGCCCTTTGCCAGCAAGTCTTGGCAACTGCAAATTCTGTTTGGTAATTGTAGACAGACACACCAGGTTTTCCTTTGTGATGACCCTGAAGGAAAGGAGGGAGGCTGTAAATTCCTTCAAGGAGTGGGTCAACATGGTTCAAAGGGAATTCAAATGCAACGTGGGGGAAGTAGTGACAGAGGGAGGAGGTGAATTCCTCGGGAAAGAGCTGAAAGCCTGGTTGAAGGGCAGAGGCATCCGTCACAACCATGCAAACCCTGGAGGTCCTCTAGAGGACGGGTTAGCTGGGAGAAGGATTGACATGCTCATGCAAATGAAGGATAGCATGCTCCTTGATGCAGAAGCTCAGCAAGGGCTTTGGGCAGAAGCAATACTGGCAGCAAATCACCTGGTAAACAGGGTGTGGGATGCTGCAGTGAAGCAGACTCCATTTCAAAAGCTGCATGGGAGGCCACCAAACTTGAAGAGGTTGAGAGTGTGGGGCCAGTATGCAACTGTCAATGTTCCTGTAGAATTCAGGAGGGATGGTGAGCCAAAGTGGCAAAGGGTGATGTTTGTGGGGTACTCGGGGAACAAGTACCGGTTTCTGTTGGGCAAAGGGAAGATCCTGTTGACATGGAATGCCAGGTTTGAATGGCATTCAGGTTGGGACAGACTCCATGCCAACCAGAGGTGTTCCTAAGGTTGGGCCAGCTGAAAACCAGTGCTGGGAATGGAGGGGCAAAGCAGCAGGCATCTCCAACTGAAATAAAGCCCAGCTCATCTGGAGGGTAAATTACACAAACACTCACACCTGTTCCGATGGCAAAATTTGAGGTGGCACCAGGGTGGATTCTCAAGTCCAGACAAGCTCTGAGAGTGAGGACAAGAGGGGCAGGACCAAGGTGTTTGTGCCCAGGAGAACTCACAGGGTGAGAAAGTCACCAAAGAGGTTTGTGGTGCAGGGGGCTAGGGCATGCACAACAGAAACTCAGACTGAGACACTGGCATGCACAGAGGCACTTGCACAAGGGACTGGGGCAGTGGAACAAGTTGAGGCACAGGTGCAGGAGAATAGGGCATGCACGATAGGGACTCAGACTGAGGCACTGGCATGCTCTGAGGCACCAGCACAGGAAACTGCACAGGTGAAGCATGAGGAGGCTGAGGTGCAGGGTGAATTCAGTGCCCATGCTTTCACAGAAAGGGAAGCTTTTGTGCTAAAGCAAGCACAGGTCACTTCTGGAGCAGAAATAGGAAAGGCACAGAACGCACGAGGTGTTCGCAAAAAGGACAAAGGTGTAGGTGGTGCAGTGGGATAGCTGGTTTTTTACATGCACACTTACACACACACCTCTACGCATTTAGAGGGGATTGTCAGGGATTTGAAGGGTTAAAACACAGCACACAGGGAAATGCTTGATGTGTGTGTCTTTGGCCATGAGCATTCAGCAGAAGGGCAAGGTTGATCAGCACAGCTGATGCTCACTGGTTCAAGGACACTTCAGTGTCTAGGTGCATGTAGCCATGGGTGATGAAATCATGTGTCTGGATTGCACAGGGGACACATGACATGGTTACACACAGGAACTCTGGAGTCTATATAAACCCAGGGGTTGCAAGGGATAGCTTGTGGGTTTGAAGTAGGAGTTGGTTTGGTATGGTTTGGAGTTTTGGCGATCTGTATTTGTATAATAGCACTGTGGATAAAGAGCACTTTGGGAGACTTTGGTTTCTCTGGTGTTTTGCCAATAGAAGTCTGGCATCGGTTTGCTGAGTGTCCCCGGAGGTTCCTGCATTGCTTCAGTTCCTGGAAGACATCCAGCTGCTGTTATCTCAACTGCTTTTGGAGCCACGCTTCTGCTTCTAAAATTGCTAGCTCTGCTCAAAAGGTCTGATTTAACCACAGGACTCGTTTCAGTTGGTGACAGTGGTTGTTGGACCCCAGCAGTTGCGCTGACAGAAAGAGCCTCCTCCCTCCATAACTGTCATCTTCTGGCCTGAGAGGGAGTGACCAGGCAGGCCCAGCTCCACCAGGGCTAGCCTGAAGAAAGAGCCTCCTCCCTCCATAACAGTCATCTCCTGGCCTGAGAGGGAGTGATCAGGCAGGCCCAGCTCCACCAGGGCTAGCTCAATCCCAGAATCAAAGAAGGAATTCGACAGAAAAAATAAATACGGTTGAAATGAACCAAATGATTCTAGACAAAATAGAAAATTTATCAATGAGTTTGTCCACAAATCTGGTTAAAGAGATGAACAATTTTAAGAAAGAAATAAAACAAGAGATAAGGTCCGATCTGAAAGAAATTAAAGAAACGGTTGATAGCTT
>NW_024806840.1:0-3864 GCF_019175285.1 Sceloporus undulatus | reverse complement strand
CAAAAAAAATTGTCAAATCATTCTACCTATTATTTCCACAATTTAGATTTTTGTTTACCTTGAATTTTAAACTGTAAAATTAGAAGCAGTGTTGACAACTAGGGTGCCTCCGACTGCAATCCTGTACACATTTTCCTGGAAGTAAGCACTAAGGAGGCCACCCGACTCAGCGGGCCGGGTCGGTTACTGTGCCGGGGAGCCGCAATATGATGGTGTGGGCTCCCAGTGGGCTTCTGGCCCCCAGCATGCTACAGGAGAAGCTCTCCAGTCCACGATTGGCTGGCTGGGGGCCAGAAAAGGAGGCATTTCCTCCTGGGCCCGGACTATATGTCCCAGGAGGTGCTGGGCCAGGAAGTGCCTCCCGATTGGGTGACATTGGGCGTGGCACCACTCAGGATTGGTTGGGGGGCTGAGAGGGAAGGACTCCTGCCCTATCTCAGCGCCTCATTGGGCGACAGGTCTATTTCTGCCATTCTGAGCTCAGCTCTCCCCACCCACTCTCCCTCTGTTTAGGGTTGGGGAATACCCTGTCACAGCTTCGGGACGGTTGGTGGTTGCATAGGTCTTTGATCTGCTGGGTGTGTTTTCCAGCAATGCGTAGCACTGGATCAGGTGTACAATGGGGAGACAGGGGTGCTGAGAGGGCAGCGGTGTTGCCATTGTAGGGACAACATTGATTCAGCATCCCCCAGTGACAAGGGGAAGAGATGCAAACATGAGAGCATGTGAACAACTGGTTACTATAGGGCGTCGGGCGCTGGTAACCAGTTAGCCCCTTGTCATCCCAAAGCTTAGCCATGACCATGCGAATGGGTTCATCAATCAATCAGGGATTGATGGATGACAGATCCAGACCTTATGCATTGGGGCCAAGCCTACGTTATTGTTATGTTGCTGTTAATAAAATTGTGGCCTTTTTCTTGCCAAATATTGGTGTCTGTGGCCTTTCTTGCAGTGGGTCCCCTTCCATGGCAACTGCATATCAGTGTACTTAATTCTAAGGATGTAGCCAGATTGCAGTATTAAAACTATTTGATACCATTTTGATTGCCATGACCCTATTCTATGGAAACCTGGTATCTGCAGTTTGATGAGCCACCAGCTCTCTTTGACAGTCCAGGACAAATATCTCATCAAACTATGAATCACATGATTCTGCAGGATAAATCATGGCAGTTAAAGTAGTGTCAAACTGCCTTAATTCTACAGCATTGCTGCACCCTAATTACACTTGTCTAGGATTTCATTACACTTCACAATTTGGCAAAATAACTCATTCACAGGTAGAATTTCAACCCTCTCTTCAGTATTGTGAGAAATTTTACAAGTTGACCTTCTTTCTGTGTTGTCACAATTAAACTTCACAGAACCTTTCTTTTGGTCAAAACCAAGTTTTTTTTTTAAAAAAAAAATACTTAAATATTTATTATGGCATACAGTTTCATGGACTAGAATGTTCTAGGACTATCTGTCCCAGCTGCCAGTTATCATTTACAGTCAGACCTTTCTGAGTCAAACTGTGCACCTCATCAAATCACTCTAGTACTATGAGTTATAGTATGGTTCACATTTCTATGTATGTATATCTCTCCGTTTTTCATCCTTGAAGGTTCTTCTGTTACCCTAGTAAAGTAGACCTTGTTCTCCTCATCCTCCTGCCTGTTTTTAGTGATAGTGGGGAATTTGATTTGTACTAAGATTGCCAACAAGGAAAAGGGCAGACAGACAGAGAGAGAGAGAGAGAGAACAGAGGGCACTTCCCGACTTGTGGTTTTACATAGAAAGACCCAATTGGGCACAATATTCTATGGATATATTGCCTTAGGCCTTGGCTTCCCCGTGATGAAAGTAACATACACCTCAAGTGTCAAAAGGGTAAGAGTGTTCCATCACAAGGAAGAGAGCTATCTAAGAAGCCATTTAATTAAATGTGTGAGAGAGTGAGAAGACAAAGAGAGAGAACAAGTATACGATCCAAACATAGATTTGTGATTTTCAATGTTATTCAATAATTTACAGCAGAGGTAGGCAAAGTGCAGTCTTGGGGCTGCCTGAGGCTTCTCAAAGGTTGTTATGACTCCATGGGCCACACCACTTCTGAAGACTTTATGTGCTATATTTGTAGCACGAACTGACCAAAACATTTGACAGAACTGCAGACATCTCTTGACACTCTTCAATCTACCCAGGAAGCAACTTCTGGCACAAGAATGTTCTAATTGTGACCCCTTTGTGACACTGCCCACAAACTGTCAACAGCTCTGTCAGCTAACCTGTTACATGTCCTTGAGGAAATAAAGCAATGTGTTCTGATTGTTAGAAAGTTACTTGCATCAAAGTAAGAGTTTTCTGGAAAATACCTTTTTGCTTGTTTTACAACTGTGTTGAGAAATACCATATTCATATATGAAATGAGCTAAAAAACATTATCTCTGGTTAAACCCCTGAAATTTATAAAAGTATCCCAGTTCATTTGCCTCTCTTCCCATTCATTCCTTGATGCTCTAGTTGTGGAAAAGCTACTCAGAGGTCAGGGATTACATGTTTTTGATTACTATAGTCATTAATTAGAAGTGGCACAACTGCAAAGCTTCTTTGCACATTTTGTGATGAAACATTTCAGTGAACTCAGCCATTGTTGACTATAAGTCTTCCAGATCTCAGACAGAGGTTATCAGCTACTACAAACTAAAGAATGATAAAGCATCCTGCACACACTGGCAGAGTTTCAACAAGCATTTCACTGCCTACATGAAGTAACATGAACATGGAGACCTTCTACTTCTTTAACTGCAAAAGGAACCATTTTTTTTTAAAAAAACCAAAACAAGAAAACACAGGGCCAGAACAGAACAGCAGCTTCAGCTGGCCTCAAGCCAGCTTGGGAGTGTGGCGTTTGCATGAGCCATGGCCCCAAGCCATCCCGAAGTCACACTGTCAATTGCTTGCTGGGCAGCTTTCAGGTGACTTGGGGGCATGGCTTTTAGACACCACATGCCCCAGAGCCAGTGGGAAGCCAGCTCCAGGGCAAAGTGGTTGTTTTTTTCCACCCGAAATAGGAGCAGATTTTTTTCGCTCCTATTTGGGGGGGGAGAAACTGGCTGGATTGGGGCCATGTCTGTTTGCTGAGGCCCCAACCCAACCTTACATGGGGTGGCTCCAAGCTGCTCCAGCAGGGCCATCTGTTTCACCTCACAGTTGATTGAAATACAAAGAAATTTGGGATGGAGGACATAAATTAAATTGTTTCAGTGTCTTCCATATAGTCATGGGAAAGTTCATTATATAAAGTTCTCAGTTAGATGTTCTGCACTTAGTTTTGGTGCATTTTAAAATATCAAATTATTGTTTGATTTGTTACTGTAAATAGTCCAATGTACACATCAATATATATCCAATAATCAAATAATCATCCTAAAATAACTGACACCACATACAGAAATATAGCATGTTCATATGCAATCTGTTTCATAGCTTGAATGAGTCTGAGGGGCTGAACAGATGGACCAGGATCGCACCATCCAAGCATGGGTGAGTCTCCTGGGTGGTGCTAGGATGGGTGTTTATACACCTGCCTGCCACCACACCATAGTACATGTTACTATCATGTACTCCTTACCTTACTCCACTGTTGCTGCCACTGAGAAGATCCCCATTGCTGCATCTGATATGGAAACAGGGCACTTGGATGTACCCACATGGCCAGTCACCTGATTTTCAAGTCAGACATGGTGATGGGGTTCTTTGGGTTGCATATTTGTTTTGTTTTGTTTGGAGAAGCATTTCAGCATAACCCCACAGACGTGGTCAATGGAGCAGGGTTACTGTGGGCAACAGGCAGAAATAGGACCAAATGGTTAGGAA
>NW_024806839.1:0-3864 GCF_019175285.1 Sceloporus undulatus | reverse complement strand
CATGGCAGAATGGGGTTGGATAGGATTTGGATGGCCCTCGGGGTCTCTTCCATTGCTAAGATTCTATGATTCTAAGCAGTCATTCAGACATGTTTTTTTTTAGCGCCACAATGCAAATAATCTCACTCACGCATTCTGGATTTGTTATTCACATTATGGAATTGCATTGATGTGCATCTCTGCAAGGTCAGTTACTCACACATGTGAGCACTCAAATAAAGATGGAGTCGACAAGAGGAACACGTTCAAGTCACAGAGAGTTTTATCCCAATCTATTTGCGTTGGTTATTCACACTGCCTACAATGCAAATATTTTTTAAAAACTTGGGGGGCAGGACTGATATCATGACCCCAGATTAAGGGATTTTTGGCCGCCCTCCTCCCCCCACAAAACTTAATTGGGTGCATTTTGGATGCATGTGAACAATGGAGATTCAACCCAGATTACCCCTGGTTTATTTTCGCCATCTGGATAACCGCGAAGATGACCAGAACTTAACTCAAAACACTAAAGTGCATCAAACACTGTGCTTGCTATACACCTTGGGATGGCTAGGGTTGTCTTTTGCTCCATAAATGCTCTAGATACAGGAGAAAGAGGAAAACCGAGAAAGTGAGTCCCATGGTGGCAGCAGATCCAACGCTCGCCTGCCCTGCCCTCCATGCTCCTTGCCTCTGATGCACCTGGCACCTTCACATGTTCAGTTCAGTTCATCTTTATTATGGTCATAGACCAGCACAACACCTTCACATGCTCCCTGGCTGCAAGGGAGCAAGGCAGAGAGGGCAGATGAGACCGCTGCCCCCCCCAGGACACTGCAGCCCCCCAACAGTCCATGGACCACAAGTTCAGACCTACTGGCTTAGAAAAATGAAAGCATATGCAATGAAAAGCTGCCATCCATAAAACACACAACACCTTACATTATAATTAACCTATCTGTCTTGAAACGTAATCGTGAAGGAGCTGACATATTCTGTTTTGCAAGAATATAAACCCAAGAAGATGGATGGTTAGGGACTTGACTTGAGTCCCTGTACCGGGAGGAAGGTGAGATATAATAATAATAATAATAATAATAATAATAATCATCATCATCATAATCATAATCATAATAATAATAATAATAGGCTGTAGAAGCCACAGCCAAATGAAGTCGTAGACTTTGGGAAATAGGAGGGTTAACGTTATCAGTTTAACCTTGCTCCTTCAGGTGAACTCAGAAGATGAGCTGTTATTGCTGTTGAACTATGTACCAATATTCCTTGTGTTCCTATAAGCAAGAACTTCTTATTTACATATTAACTGCTGCCTGCAAGGATTATGCATGCAGGGAATTGGGAAATGTCACAGACGTACAAAGAATGAGTTAATTAGGAAGAGCGGCTTCATTTAATGATTACCAGCTTATCCAAAATCCGGCATTAAATATAGGGAAGTTTGAGATCAGGAAACATGTTAATAGGAAGAAAATTAACTCACTTGAAATGTGGTGGTGCTGGAGAAGAGTTCTGCAGATACTGTGGCTTCTGGAGCAAATCAAGTCTGAACTCTCCCTAGAAGCCAAGAGGACTAAACTGAGGCTGTTGTGCTTTGGATGTATCACAAGAAGGCATGGTTCACTAGAAAAGACAATAATGCTTGGTAAGGTAGAAGGTAGTAGGAAAAGAGGAAGACCACAATTCAGATGCATAGATACAGTCAAGGAAGCCACAGTCCTGAGTCTGCAAGATCTGTTGAGGGCAGGGTGACTTGGAGGTCTCTCATTCATGGAGTCGCCATAAGTCAAAGTCAATCTGATGGCAGTTGGCAACAACAGAGTATCTTTGGATTGTTACTCCTGGCTAGAATAGACCTATTCAATGAAAGGGAACTTGGTAAGTCAACATTGATCTAAGAGTCATTTGGTGTATTTGGTTTGGAATTAACAACAGGATTCGAGCCAATAGGTTTTTTCGTCATTATTCTCTTCCTAAAAGGCTCATACTCTCAGCCTTATAAAGGAAGGCAATGGTAACCCCCCTCTGAACAAATCTTGAAAAAGAAACCCTGTGATACGTTTACCTTGCTCTAAGAGGCAGTGTGGTGCAGTGGTTAGAGTGTTGGACTATCACTCTGGGAGACCTGGATTTGAATCCAGCCATGGAACCAGACTGGGTAACCTTGGGCAAGGTGCACTGTCTCAACCTCAGAGAAAGGCAACAGCAATCACCCTGTTCAAAAACTTTTTATTGTTAGGTTTTAATTCATGTATATACTTTTAATTCATGCTCTGAGTTGCCTTAGATCCCATTTGGACACAAGGTGAGAAAGAAATTCATTAATTTTATTTTTAAAAAAATTAAAACAAATATATAAATAAACAGTGTTCACGAAATCCAAAATCCATGAGTGGTACTTTTATTGGACATGCAAGCTTTCGAATGGAATGTTTTTCTCCATTTTGATTGGCCAATAGAGGTATCACTGTTTTGTGGATATGGGATTTTGTTGTATTTTGTTCTATGGCCAACATGGCTACCCTGAATGTGTCCTGAAGAATGCTCACAGCGTTATGTAGCAGTTGCTCCATGTGAACTCAGTAGTGAATTGCACAGCCAGGTGCACCACCAAATGTGCAGGCAGTATTGGCACACACAATGTGCATTATGTGTGATGCAAAACTATGTGCAATGCAAAATGTGTCTCCCTGTGCCCAAAATATGCAACTATGCACAATGGCATCACATGTACGACTCTGATTGCACCGACTATGCCATTCTGCATAGTGCAAAAATGTCAAACTAGTTCCAAAGGGGAACCGTCACACACCTAAGACACCAACGGGGTTCCAGCTGTTGTCTAAATCTTTCCAACATGCCAGTGGAAACAGGGTTTTGTTCAAGCCATGAGGTATATTGATTTCTGTCCTTCCCCTGCCACTTCTTTCTGAAAGACAGCATTTAAGCCAAGTCTTACGGATTTGTTTCCAGCATTAATGCTGAGCTACAAAGCCTTTGAAGGAATCTGAAAGTTGGAAGTGACTTTGAACAAATTCCCTTCTAACTGCTATTGAAGACCCAAAGCCAGAGACATGCAAGGCTTGGAAACAGGGCTAAATCTAAAGATCCTCTCTTTATGAATGGCACACTGCAATCCATGGGCATACTTCAGTTAAGAAAGCCTCTGAAAGTAAAGCTCCTTTACCTCCCGTTCCAATCAGATTGGTACAAGGGAGGCAGTCTTTGGCTATGTCTGCACAGAGGAAAAGAAATGTTCCCATGTTGACCTGTTTCAATGACCTACAGGACCAAAACAGGTTAAACATGGGTCCGATCCATGCTCCAAGGTGATTCTCTGGAGTAAAAGGAGTCCCGTTTGCACCAAATCAGAACTTCAAACTTAGGGCCATTGCTTGGAGAAGATGGTGAAATGCTAACAGGGGAGAGAGAAAAGGCAGAACTACTCAACAATTCTTTGCCTCAGTTTTCTCAAAAAATAAAAATGGTGCTCAGTCTTAGGAAAAAGAAGCAGGGGACACAATAGGGGAAATGCAGCACAGAATAAGTAAAGAGACAGTACAGGAATAATTTGTTAATCTAAATGAATATGTCTCCAGGACCAGATGAACTCCATCCAAGGGTATTAAAAGAACTGGCAAATGTAATATCGGAGCCATTGGCAATAATCTTGGAGAACCCCTGGAGAACAGGAGAAGTCCCAGCAGACTGGAGGAGGGCAAATGTTGTCCCCATCTTCAACTAGCCCCAAGCGATGGGCTATCTGGTCAGGTAACAAAGGCAGGATGTCTTTCACCCGGAATTGACAGTGGGATTCTGGACTGATTGATGGCTTTAATTTTAGTGTGACCAAAAAAAAAAAAA
>NW_024806838.1:0-3865 GCF_019175285.1 Sceloporus undulatus | reverse complement strand
AGAGAGAGAGAGAGATGGATGACAGACAGACAGAGATGGGTGACAGACAGGAACCCTGCTTGGTTATGAAACCCACTGGATGACCTTGAGAAAGTCACACTCTCTCAGCCTCAGAGGAAATAGGATTCATATGACTCTTGTGTGTATGTGTGTTTCTTTGTGGTTTTATGGAGTGTGTCTGCCTTCCTCTGACACAGCTTTTGAGGCTTTGGGTGCAAAGAGGCTTCCCTCCCTGCGGCATGTGGCAGGGGAGGGGGACTTGTAGAAGTGACAGTTTTGAGCATGCTCAGAAAAGATATTTCTAAGCAAGCAATGAGGATTTGTCCTTACACATCTGATAGCCAAACTCAAATCTAACCCTAAATAATGTGACTTTAACCCCTTGTGCTCTTGTGTGTGAAAACCATTAGCAAATGGGCTACTTTTCTGGAAGGACTGCACTTTAACCATTTTTGGGATGACAGCACATAGGTCACCATGTAATAATGACCCTAGAAAATATTAGGACTTCTTGACAGCAAGAGCACTTTTACAATACAAACAAATATCTCAAAAAATGGTAGATTCCGCTGGTATTTCAGATGAAAAGGGGCACTTGTACATTCACCATAAATATCTATTTGGATTTGGCTCTGGAGCTTTCACGTTTGCTGCATTAAAAACCATTCATGGTATCAGATTATACACTCTAAACTGTACATTGTTTTATTTGAGTGCAACGAAAAATGTTTGAAGGGAGCATCTTATAATATTGTGCAACTTGCAGCAAACAACCAAGCCAATCCTTTAAAACTGCATTTAATGCATTATGGGTATAGCTATGAAAGTAATTTGCAGACTCAGAATGAATACTGGACACACTGCCAGAAGATGTTGTTTCTGGGCTTAAATGCTGAATAAATTTCTCTTTTATATATCTAAATAAATTTTTATACCTTGAATAGTTTTCTTAGTACCAGAGGTAGTATGTCATCTCTGTCTGTGTGTGTGTGTGTGTGTGTGTGTGTGTTTTAAATTATACACATGTATTTATATATGTATATAGTGTCATTGTCCATATTGTAAATTACTAATATCATTCAAAAGGAGCGAGCTGGTGCCAGCAGCTCTAAGAGACACCATCTTCCCTGCCTACAGCAGCAGTGTTCTCTTGGGAGAGGAGAGATCTGGCGGCAGTAGCTTTAAGAGCCACCCTGATATCACTTTCCTTGCCTGTGCCGGTGGCATTCCTCTGTGGAGGAGAGAGCTGGCAGCAGCAGCTCTAACATTCGCCCTGACACCATCCTTCCAGCCTATAGTGGCGGCGTTCCTTGGCAGAGGAGAGAGCCAGCGGCAGTAGCTCTAAGAGCCGCCCTAACACCATCTTCCCTGCCTGTAGCAATGGTGTTGTTTTGGTGGAGAAGAGAGCTGGTGGCAGCAGCTTTAAGTGACCTCAAACTGATGATTAGATACTGAGTTCTGCAGGAATCATCTCTATGTTATCTGAGATATCATTGTTAACACCTATGGTTTTTTACTGCAATCTTTGGAATCGTAGAAGTTGTGAGGATTGTAATTGGATCGGACAGTGTTGGCTTGGGACTGGTAGTGACTGTCACCAGCAATCACTGTTTTTAGCAATAACAGACAGGACAGATGGGGAGAGATGGGGAAAATACTTCTTCACTGGGGAACGACTGGGTATAGATGTCATCAAACAGGGAGAGGCAATAAAAGTTGTGCGGGGTAAAGGAAGACATGGTGATAACAGGGTGAAGTGCTGTTACAAGGAAAGGCGAGATTGATGTTTGAAATCTATCCCACCCTGTTACCCCAGGAGGGCTGGAGAGTGAACGAGTCCAACCACAAAAACTTTCCTTGCCCCTGTACAATGCCAGGTTGGTTAAAAACAAAACACACATTATTCATGACCTCCTTATGGAATAGGAAGCCGACTGATACAAGCACCTTGTGTAAAAGAAGACTTTTTTGATGACTGAAGCACATTTTCACAGCAGACAACATCTTACACACTGTCCAGCTGATAGAAAACCAGAAACCCCTCTGAGCCAGTGGTGTGCAGAGTCCCTGGGCAGCACCAGATGTGTAATACAGCCAAACACTGGCTGATAACATGCTTCCCCCCCCCACCCCAATGGCAAAGATATTGCAAGAAACTGACTTATATCACCAAAAACTAAACAAATGAACCCTTATGGTAAAGAAGCATGGTTTTCTCCCCTGTCTATTGGTTTTGTGAAGAACAAAGCAAAGCAAGGATCTAAAATAAAATCATTCCTCCATACTTCTCACACCAGGCTGAAAGATAGGATATTTAATGCTCTTCAGTTTTTACAGGAAATGGGTGAGCTATTGTTTTCATCTGAAATGCCAGGATGAGGTAAGATGAGGGTGGCCAGTGTTCTCGTCGGGGAGCACATCAAACCCAGGGTTCTGTATGGTTATCATAGATGCATGGAATATGGAAGGTTGCTTATACATCCCATTTTATTCACCCCACAACCTACAGAGGGCTGAAACAGACTGTCAGCTTCAGCTGGCTTTAAGTTGGCTTGGGGGCATGGTGTTTACACTCATCTTACTCCTCAAGTCACCCGGAAGTCACACTGGTGATTACACACTGGGTGGCTTCCAGGTGACTTAAGGGTGTGGCATTTAGATGCCACACACCCCAGAGCTGACAAAAAGCCAGTTCCAGAGGCAAAGAGGCAGCTTTTTCCCACCCTAAAGAGGAGCATATTTAGGGTGGAAGCGTGCTGGATTGGGGCTGCACACACATAAAGAATGCTGAAACTGACTTAAGATGTTGGTGGACTCCAGAAAACCTAACATATCTGTTGATATGTTAGTCTGTGAGTCTCCACTCATGCTCAGCGTGTACATATATCTCAAAGATGTGTAAGCATTTGGTGATCTGAATCAGAACCCTGGTTAAAATGCTTACACCGCAGAAGTTCATGTCATGTGTAGAGCTGAAGTGTGATTTGCAATAATACAAAACTGGGTTAACCTAAGAGCTGTTCCAAAATTACTAAAATAAAAGATTTGAAGCTGTGGGACCCTTGAAATCCAATTCTAAGAGATTTTATCTGCTGAGTTTCACAGTCAGATCTTCTGATGTCTTCTTTTCAAAACTTAAAAGCAGCTGGAGTGAATAGTGCTGTTTAAAAAGATAGGTATCCTAACCAATGATGTTATGAGTCATTTAAAAAACAAGAAACACACACACACAACCATTAATGTCATGAATAACCACTTAGTGTTTTATTTCACTAACTGTTCCGCTACCTGTGTCATCAATAGGTTTACATATAATAGCAAAACAAATATCTAACACGATCACTTGATTTTCTGCTGATACAGTTTCTGGAACACTGAATATAGGGGTATTGTTTTAGCATACTCTTTTACCCCTCCAGCTGGATATGTGGTTTCCATAATTTATATCTAGGATGGAACAGGATTGGAAGTCACAATGACCCAATACATGTTTTGGGGGATCATGATGACCTATGGAAGCTAAATTGCTCCAGTATTTGGGTCACTTCACCTAGGGCATGCTCAGCCTAGATAAGAACAACAAAAAAAGAGCACCATGGGTTATGCTAAACTTCCCACATTCCTTTCACCTGCTTATTTTGCATTTCTCATGGGGGGGGGGAGAGATTCATCAAAACAGACAGAGATCAAATCCTGTTTTCCTTCTTTGAAGTCATTAAATTTCCCTTGCATTAACACCTTGGTGCTAAAATCATTAAGTTTTATGGACCAGTTTGTCCTTGGAAAAATCATCAAAGCTTTGGTTACACCTTTTGAATACACAATACGTACCTTGAGGGCAGATTTTGGGGTATACCTCCCCCCC
>NW_024806837.1:0-3865 GCF_019175285.1 Sceloporus undulatus | reverse complement strand
TTACATCTACTGAATTGCCTCAGTTAGCTTTCCAAAGAGAACTAACTGGTTGTAAAATAAAAAAAAAAAAAAAAAAAAAAACTACTTTTGACTAAAGTTTGACATTCTCTCTTGAATACACTGAGGTATATCCTGAGCAAAGATGATGCTATAACAAACAAAAAATAGTCACTCAGATATTGTTCTAAGTTGATTCAATATGAATTTTTAAGCTAGAGATTTATATGCATATAAGAAATAGTAACGCCCTGTCTATATTTACATTTCTATGCCACCCACTCTCCTCCTTTTTGACGTTTAGCATTAATTATAATGCAGGACTTTTCTTGCAAAAATGAGAAGGATGTGAATTTTAATTAGGCTGAACATCAGGTTAAGAAGAAATGAAAATTTAAAGAAAACTTTAATCAAGACTCTGTTAGAACTTGTACTGAGTTGAAATTGGTCACAGCCTTTATTAGCTACTGCTGACACAGTGGTGCCATTAAGCCAGTAATAATAAATTTGAGACAAGGCCGACTCCTGGCTCAGTCTGGGCAAAAATCACTCAGCTACAGGCAAAAACCATATGCAAACCCCCCATAGGTTTTTGGTTGTAGCTGGGTGATTTTTACTTAGACTGAGCTAGGAATTGGCCTTGTCCCAAATTTATTATTACTGGTCTAATGGGACCACCGTGTAAGCAGTAGCTAATAAAGGTATTAGTAGTGTACTGACCACTTTTCACACTTAAATCAATTACAGACAGTTGATTTCTCCAAAGTTCCTGGGGGCTACTGCACTATATGCAGCCTTGCCGGACACAGATTTGAGTTTACGCTTGACCTGGAGGCCACCATAGAAACCAATGGGATTTGAGTGTACACTTTTCTCCCCATATGTGAGGGAGGGGGGTTACAAAACGGATCCCCTGCATATAGGAAGTGCCCACTGTAAATACACCTCTTTGGTTTATAATCAACTTCAGTCTGCTTCATAGCTCAAACTTAGTCCACATACACAGAACAATAAACACATACTGCTGCTTCTGCCATAACTCTCAACCAATCAAACATTAGAGCTGTCAACTCTCAACTGTCACCTGTCGATCAAAATATTTTTCTGTTCTTTAAAGACATATTACACCAACAAACTCATGTCCTCATCTTCAGGCAGGAAGCCAGTTGAGCAGAGACAACATGTGGAGAGAGCAGGAAGGGAGGGGATGGCAGAAGGAGAAATGGCAGCAGGCAGGGAGGGGCATTTGCCATTCATCCTCCCCCTCCTGACTGTTTTAGTGTTCTCCCTTTCCCTCCCAAGCTGCCTGGCACCTCCCTGCTGCCCTCCTCTGCCCACTGTGGCCACTCATGGGAATGGGCTGTTATCACCCAACAGCCTTCCCTCACCCCATTCTTGGCTGCAACCAGTTCACCCCTAGGCTGCTTCCTGTTTGCATTTTCTGTGGCCTGGGCTTTCTTGGCTGAGAGAGCACAAGGCAGCAAAGAAGAATAGGTGGCTGGCAGCGACTGTGGTGAGATACCAGCCAGCTCACTGTGCCAATGCTACACACTTATTCTGGCTTTTCCATGGCCTTTTGCTCTCTTGGATGAGAAATCTCAAGGCTGTGGAGAAGAACAGGTGGCTGGAAGTGGCTGCGATGAGCTTGCAACTGGCTTGCCTTGCTACTGTTTCCTGTTTGAGCTTCTACACAGCTTTGGTTCTCTCAGCTGAGAGTGAGACACCTCAAGGCAGTAAAGAATGAATGGGAGGTGGTGGCAGCTGTAGCAATCTGCTGTTGCTGCTGCTGCTGCTTGGCAGCCCACCAGGTGGGGAAGGAAGGCAACGGTGACAGGAACAGGAGGAGTCCATGGTACTATTGCTGCTGACATTGCCGGTACTTCACTTTCTTGGCTGGCCAATAGCCTTGCCAGATCTCCCCAGTGGCCTCTGCAGGTGGAATGCCTAATTGAATGTCACCCCCTGAGATGTCACCCGACGTGGCCCTCACACCCTATACCCTATTACTGATGCCTCTGTCCTTAGTGATGCCCCTACCCTCTTAGTGATGCCTCTGTAATGGAAAAAGGGTTATATTCATCTGGGGAGTTTGACTGCTGGTGCACTGTTGGAAATGACAGCATTACCGATCTCTCCAGGGCTATACACAGTATCGCTCCCAAGTGTCCTCTCAGGCCTGCTTCCAAAAAACAGCCCTGGTATACAGAAGATCTCTGGGCAAGGAAGCGGGTTCTGCGACGACTAGAGCGCAAATGGCGGAGACATCAGGACTTAGCCGACAAGGCACTCCTAGACTCTCTTTTGGAGGACTATGGAGTGGCGATAGACGCAGCAAAGAACTCGTTCTATGCTGCGTGTATCGCGTCCATGGAGTCGCGTCCGGCAGAGCTGTTCAGGGTAGTGAGGGAGCTTACTCAGCTTCCCTCTTCCCTGAACCCTATATTGGAACCATCCAAGGCCTGCTGTGACCAATTTAACAACTTCTTCATGGATAAAACCTCTCGGATAAGGGCTGATCTCGACGCCTTTATTTCTTCAGAAACCAGAGTAGAGGTCTCCAGAGCTTCTGTGGACTCAATTGCACTGGATCACTTTGAGTCTGTAAGTACCGAGGATGTGGACAAGATCCTTAGAAGTGTTAGGAAGACAACTTGCTCTCTCAATCCCTGTCCCTCGTGGCTAAGCGGCTCAGGGGGGTGCGGTTGTAACTACCATGCTGCACCACATAATTAATACATCACTCAGGGAAGGGCAATTTCCATCCAGCTTAAAATTGGCCATTGTAAAACCGCTGATAAAAAAGCCCTCCCTTGACCCCCTGATGAATAATAATTATCGGCCTGTTTTGCTACTTCCTTTCCTGGGGAAGGTGATCGAGAGGGCAGTTACAATCCAGCTTCAATCGGTCTTGGAAGATACTGATTTTCTAGACCCATTTCAAACCAGGTTCCGGGCGGGCTATGGAGTTGAGACTGCCATGGTCGCCCTGGTCGATGATCTTCGTCTGAGCATGGACAGGGGTAGCGTGTCCCTGTTAGTGCTCTTGGACATCTCAGCGGCTTTCGATACCATTGACCATGGTATCCTTCTGGAACGCCTGAGGGAGTTGGGAATTGGGGGCACTGTGCTCCAGTGGTTCCGTTCCTACCTCTTGGGTCGATTCCAGATGGTGCAGCTGGGGGACGTGTGCTCCGATAGGAGGGCACTTACATCTGGTGTCCCTCAAGGAGCCATTCTGTCCCCTATGCTATTTAACATTTACATGAAACCGTTGGGAGAGATTATCCGGAGACACGGGGTGCGGTGTTATCAGTACGCTGATGACATCCAAATATATTTCTCTGTGTCTCCAACTGATGCAGTGACCAGGGATGGCATCTCTCCTCTAGATGCCTGTCTGGACTCGGTAATGGGCTGGATGAGGGAAAACAGACTCAGATTGAATCCAGAGAAAACAGAAGTGCTCGTGATGGGTTCCCCTGGCCTGGGACTGGAGGTTTGTCCACCTGTCCTGAACGGGGTCACGCTCCCCTTGAAGGACTCTGTCCGCAGTTTGGGGGTGCTCCTGGACTCGTTGCTTCACCTTACATCTCAGGTGGATGTGACGGTTAGGAGCACCTGCTATCAGCTTCCGTTGATACACCAGCTGCGACCCTTCCTGGGTCGGGGGGACCTTGAAACGGTGGTACATGCTCTGGTAACCTCTCGTTTGGATTTCTGTAATGCGCTCTACATGGGGCAACCCTTGTACCATACTCGGAAGCTACAATTGGTTCAGAATATGGCAGCAAGACTGGTCATTGGATCTTCCAGGGCTAGTCATATAACACCAATATTAAAAGATCTACACTGGCTGCCTATCCGCTTC
>NW_024806836.1:0-3865 GCF_019175285.1 Sceloporus undulatus | reverse complement strand
TTATTTTACTGTATGTATTTATTTGATGTTTTATGTATTGTATTTCCTCTGTTTTAATATATGTTGTAAGCCGCCCTGATCTTGGGAAGGAGCGGGATATAAATAAAAATTTTATTTATTTATTATTATTTATTATTTATTTACATTTTTAAAATTATTTAATTATTTATTTTTTGGCTTTGGCCCCCCAGTTGTCTGAGGGACAGCAACCCAGCCCCCGGCTCAAAAAGGCTGCCTACCCCTGCTCTATGGTCTTGGCAATGCCTTCTTCTGCTTCTCGGGGATATCTGTATTGTTTTTGTGGAGGGGGATCTTTCCCTTCAATGAGGACACAGGCTCCTTTAACAGTGCCACACTCCATTTTGTCTGTGAGCCAGACCTCGGGGAACTCCTGTACCCATGGGTCTGTGGCTATGGGAGAGAGAGTCATCGGGGCCTTGAGGGCGACACATCTGTGGATGGCCGAGATCTGGAGCGGTCCCTCCTCAAGCTGCCAGAGGAAGCCGTTGGCTAAGTCTATGGTTAGTTTGTGGTGTTTAAGGAATCCTATCCCTAAAATCCCATCGTCCTCTCTTTGATTTTCGCAGGCCTTAATGTGGTCTAGGATGGGCCCGATCTGCAAAGGGATATCTCTCCAAATTGCAGTGTGCTGCCGGCCCTTCCCGTATCCCATTAACTCCATGCGTGCAGGGGTTTTAGCTCCGGCCTTGGCCAGGTCGGGATGCATAGTATTCACCGTGGCTCCGGAGTCTACTAAGAGCTGTGCCGGGATGACTGGGTCTTGTCCTACTTCGGCTCTGACTAGCGGGCGCCCCCAAAGATCGGGCGTGAGTTTAGCTACTATTTGAGGGCATGGCAAAGGTCTTGGTGAGTCGGGTGAGGGAGTGGGGCATTTGGTTATGGGGACATTTGCTATTGGAGTGAGCTTATGGTTGGACTTAATGGGCCCGGTGTGCTTTGGCTTGGCAGGCAGGGGTTGAGCCCGAGGGATCCTAGGTCCTGCCTTGGACCCTGTGGTATTAGGGGATCCCGGGCTTTCCTAATCTGAAGATTCTTTCTGTGTGTGTGTGGGGGGGGGGGGGGGGGGCGGGTTCAGCTCTTCTGTTCGTTTGATTAGGATAGCTACCAGCTCATCATTGGGGGCATTGTCTATGTCCTTTCACGGCACCCCCATTCTCAGCAGTTGCTTCCACAGAGTGTTCCGCGTGACTTGGGAAAGCGTTCCCCCCATGTCTCCTCTGCCTTGGTCCCTCTGGGTCGGGGGCCCTCGGTACTCCTTCCGGTAGTATTCAGGCTTCCCGGTCTGTGCGGGATTCCCTGGCCTGTGATCTCCCTGTTGTGGTGGTGAGTGGGGGCCATTGTTGCGGTAGGTCACCGCATGAATTGGTTCTCCTTCCCTGCCTCCCTTCCAGCTTCCTGTCCTAGGGGGTCTGTTTACTCCTATGTTCAGCTCCTTTTCTGCCCTCACGCTCCAAAACATTCGGGACACTGCACTAATATTTTCCATTAATTGGGTCCAACTGGTGGTATGTAATTTCAGGGATGTGGGGCCTAAGTAGGGCTTTGCCGTTAGGTGCAGACCTTCATACACCTCTGCGATGAAGTCGCGATTATCAAGGATCGGCTGACCTTCGGCGTTGAGGTGTACTTCTCTGGCCAGGATGGCTAAAATGTTTTTCCTAGCTACGTATGCGTCAGGAGCTTCGTCCTCAGACTGCTTTTCTAATTGGTATTTGGTGCGCAATAGTGTTCCTGGCCACAGGACACTTGCCACCTTGGTCATCCACTCACTGATCTCTACATTGGCCAAATCTACAGTGATGGCTGCGGTTTCAAAGGCCCCTATGTATGCGGGGTCCAGACACATGTGGGCTACTTGTGTCAGGTCCTGTCCTTTAGCTTTGGGGTATGAGATGTACGCGCTAGTCATCCATTGCACCCCAGTCTGGGCATTTAGCTTCCCCAAATGTTTGGCTATGGCTCAGACTTCGGTCAGGGACCAAGAGACGGTCTCTACTACTGTTTTGGTCACCGTTCCGTCATCCTAGTCTCTACCATCCTACGGGTTTTTACCGGTTCTACGGGCGCTGGGGGATCTGGGGTAATTGGCCCGGAAGGATGGGAAGTCAGAATGTCCTCTTTCCCGCTCCCCTCCCACTGGGGGTTGTAAAGCGGCGGAGTTTCGGCTTCTGGAGGAACGTGTCTGGGCTCCTCTTCCCAATCCACTGCCTCCAAGTATTGAGGGCTTGCAGTGGACACCACTGAGTGTTGGAGATCCAAGGCTGCCTTGAGTTTCCTAATCTGTTTTTCATACGCAGTGTGATCCGCTTTTATGTTTCCTGCCAATTTGCGGGACAGCACATAATCCACGGCCTGCTTTGCCTGTTTGAGTTTTCCCTCCTGATCTGTGATATATTGCTTGAGCAGCTCGACTTCGGCCTGTGACTGTTCAAGCTGGCGAACTGCCTCTTCTCTGGCCCTAAGGTGTACTACATTTTCGGCCGCCTTTTCTTTCACCTGAGCGACCGCCTCTTCTACCTGATTTTGTCTAATCTCCTCTGTCGCTGCTAGTTTTTGATATGCATTGACGGCTTTGTGGGCTAGCCCCCAGATCCCCCACGAGGCCCACCTATCCTTTTCTGTTTTGGACACCCTCCTGAGTCCCTTTTTCTCAGTTTTGGCATTGTACACCCTCAGCAGGGTGGCAAAGGGGTCCTCCGTGAGGAAACCCTCGGCCTTCCAGGGATTAGGTCCCTTGCTGAGGATCCACCTCTGTAGGCGATCCTGAGGCTCCTCCGCTTTCACTAGCCTGTCTGCCTCCTTCTGCACTTGCTCCATTGCTGAGTCGGGGCTGGGGGATCTTTGGAACCTCTGCACCAGGCTTCCAACAAATCCTTATTTCCAGCGGGTATGGGAACCTTCATCTACGGTCTCCCACCTACTCGTACCCTATGCTTGGCTCTCTGGCTATCCGAGAGCCGCTGTTCTGGGATCCTCCCAGAGGCCTCCACAGAACCCTCAACTGAAGCTCTGGGTCAGGGCTGCCACCCGATTCACGTGAGGGCCCGGCGCTGCTGCAGCGAGCGACTTATGGGTTGTCCTCCGTTTAGACCTGGCTAGGAGTCGATGAGGCTGCCACCTCACTTTCACTAGGGAGTTCGGGTGCTGCTATCCCACTCTGCATGGCCCGACCAACGGCACTCAAACTTGGGCCCCTAGCTAGACTTCTATCTGAGCTTCCTTCCCTGGGACCTTGATGAGGCTCCCGCAATTGGCACTCTCCTCGAGCTGCCTCTTCCCTCCCTTGAACCCAGGTTTTGGGCCTCCGGACCAGGACGTCTCCTGCTTTCGCCTACCTCGCCCATTCAAGGAGGTTTTGAACTGTTGGGGTGATACTAAGTTTCATATGGGGTTTTGAATTTGGGCTGGGGACAGACTGCACCTCTGCTCCCCACCTGATAGTGAAAATAAAAATAGGGCGTCAGGCTGCCTACTCCGACAAACATGCCCAAGGATGATTAGGGCCAACCACTGGACGGCGTACCAAAGCCAATGAGCAGGACACCTAACCAAAGAGATGAAACGGGGTCAGCCAACCCAAGATAGCCCTTTGCCCTTATGGCCAATCACACAAGAACACACTCACACATCTTCCTATTTATTCCTGTCTGCAGCGGCTTCTTTGGAATCCCTGTTCTCTCTACGTTCCGATCTCTAGACAGCCCAAGTGATCAGTTTGGAAAGTCTAGATTTCGGGGGAGAGTTCGATGCCCAAGCTTTCTCCACCAATTGTAGCCAAAGGTCCGTTTAGGGGAATTTTATTAGCTCAATATTGCAAGAGGAGGGCCTGCTACGACGGCCCTTG
>NW_024806835.1:0-3865 GCF_019175285.1 Sceloporus undulatus | reverse complement strand
GAATACACATATTATTCAGAAGTGCAAAAATCATGGTCAAGAATAGATCTCTTTCTGATCTCAACATCACTAGCACCAAAAATTCAGAAAATAGAAATATTGCCAAAGATCACCTCAGACCATCATCCGATTATTGTAGAAATTCATAACATCTTTAAAGAACGTAATTGGAGATTAGAAGAGTCACTCTTAAGAGATGAAAAAATATTAAAAGAAGCAAAAGAGCAACTAAAACTTTATTTTGAAGAAAATATGGATAACGAAGTTAGAACCCACACGGTATGGGATGCCTCAAAGGCAGTAATGCGAGGGTTCTTCACTCAAAAGAGCATTCAAAAGAGGAAGAAACAAGGAAATAAAATAAATTTAATTCTAAATGAAATTAAGAAGAAAGAGAGTCAATTGAAGAAGAATCCAGACAAAAAAGACTTATTAGAAGATATAAAAGTGATGCAGAAACAGATCTCTATAATGTTGGTGGAAGAAACAGAAAAGAAACTCAGATATACGAAACAAAAGTTTTTTTGAAACGGCTAATAAGCCAGGAAAATGGCTGGCTTGGAAGCTCCGCAAGAATACAGAGAAGAAGACGATTTTGAAGATAAAGGAGGGAAATGAAATATTAACAGACAATCAAAAAAATCAAAAAAGCTTTTTTGAAATATTTTCAAAAACTATTTACACAATCTAAGGTAAATAAGTCAGACATCAAAGAATTTCTAAAAGAACAGAAGATAATACCAATTGAGGAAACACAAAGAAATGAATTGAATAAGGATATCACTATTAATGAGATAACAGATGTAATTAAAAAAATGAAATTAGGCAAATCTCCGGGTCCAGACGGTCTTCCAGCCATATATTATAAAAAATTACAACCAGAAATTATTAAACCATTGCATTGTGTGATGAACTTAATTTTAAAAGAAGGAATACCAGAAACTTGGAAATCATCCTATATTACGTTAATCCCTAAATCTGAGGAAGAAATTCAAGAAGTTAAAAATTTCAGACCAATATCGCTCTTGAACAACGATTATAAAATTTTCACTATGATATTGGCCAACAGATTAAAAAAGATCCTAATCCAATGGATAGACGATGATCAAGTCGGTTTTTTACCAGGCAGACATTTGAAGAAAAACGTAAGAAATATTATAGATCTGGTAGAATACCTGGATAAGAAACCAAACTGTCAAGCCTCTTTTATCTTTTTGGACTATGAAAAGGCCTTTGACAGTATTAACTGGGATTTTATGATTGAAACTTTGGAAAGACTTAATTTAGGCACAAACTTCATAGGATGGATATCAGAAATCTATAAAAAACAAAATGCAAAAATACTGGTGAATGGAAGCAAAACAGATAATTGCCCAATACAAAAAGGAACCAGACAAGGATGTCCACTTTCCCCTCTCTTGTATATAACGGTAGCAGAAATATTAAATAATATGATCAGATCGGAAAAAGATATTACGGGTATAAAAGTTAAAAAGTTTGAACATAAAATTAAAGCATATGCTGATGACATGGTGATAACTTTGTCTAACCCCCTAGAGTGTGTAACAAAACTCTTGTCGACAATAAAACAATTTGGAAAGTATGCAGGGCTTAAAATAAACGAGAAGAAAACCAATGTTTTAGTGATGAATATGAATAAAAAGCAACAAGAAGAATTTACAAAGAAATCGGGCCTAAACATAAAAAACAGTGTGAAATACTTAGGAATAAATTTAACAACCAGAAATTCAGAGCTGTTTAAAAATAACTATGAAAAACTTTGGCAAGAAATTAAGAAAGAGTTAAAGAACTGGTCAAAACTTAATTTATCTTGGCTAGGAAGGATCTCTGCTATAAAAATGAACATTTTACCTAAAATGATGTATTTATTTCAAGCGCTACCAATAATCCAAAATGACATACCTTTTAAATCATGGGAGAAAGATTTAACACAATTTGTATGGAATCAGAAGAAACCCAGAATCAAAATGAAGACAATGCAAGAAGCAAGAGCTAAAGGGGGATTGGATATGCCAAGTTTAAAAATTTATTATTACGCATGCTGTCTTGATTGGGTGAAACAATGGATAAGACTGGAAGAGGAAAAAAACTTGCAATTGGAAGGATTTGACCTAGTATTCGGCTGGCATGCTTATATGATTTACGACAAAGTTAAGGCAAACAAACAATTTAATGATCACTGTATCCGTAAAAACCTGTTAAGAATCTGGCTAAAATACAAAAACAAATTGATTAGAGGAATTCCTAAATGGACCTCAACGAATGAAGCGTTCTTCGCAAGAGAGAGATTAAAGCAAGAAAAATGGCTTACATATAAAGACATATTAAAGAAAGGGAAAGGAGAAGAGATAATCAAATCATTGGAAGAATTGGTACAGGAAGGCTATGAAAATAATTGGTTTCTCTATAGACAAATAAAAGAGAGATTTAAAACAGACAGTAAATTATATGGAATTGGAAAAGAAGAATCTGAGCTCGAAAAAGTATTACTTTCAGAAAACCAACATACCATCTCCAAACTATATAAAATATTATTAAATATGGAAATGGAATCGGAACCGATAAAATTATATATGATAAATTGGGCAAGAGATTTTGGAAGTCCTATTTTATTGGAAGAATGGGAAAAAAATTGGAAAAAAAGAATTAAGTACACCCTAAGCTACGGAATAAGAGAGCAATATTATAAAATTCAATTCAGATGGTACTTATCGCCAGAGAAGATATCAAAAATTTACAAAAATAGTAATGGGACATGTTGGAATTGTAATAAAACTGTAGGTACCATGTTACATATGTGGTGGGAGTGTACCAGGGTTAAGAAATTTTGGAAAAAAGTGCATAAAGAGATAGAAAGAATGTTGAATATTACATTGAAAATGGAACCAAAAATATTCTTGTTAGGTATGCTGGATGAAGATCTTGAAGTAAAATATGGGAAAATTATATTTTATTTGTTAACCGCCGCAAGATTTATCATTGCAAAAAAAATGGAAAGGTAATGAGGAACTTACAGTTCAAGAATGGCTTTTAAAACTTTATGAGATCATGGAATTAGATAAATTGACATGTTTATTAAAAGATAAGGATTTGCGAAAATATAGATCAGAATGGCAGTCAGTAATTAATTATTTAAAAGTTGAGAAAGGAACCAATGGAGTAATTGCTTTTGAAGAATGAAATCTGTTTTTCAGCCAGTAACTAAAGAATTATAAATTGGATTTCGAAACAAAAGGGTGAAAGAAGAATCCAGGGTAATAGACATGGTATGAGAACGGATAAGAAAGATAAGAGAAAGAATATACAACTATAATAGGAATGATATGAAATGTAGTTTAAATAATGGAAAGGAGGAAAGTTATAAAGGACATCTAATCCAGACTATCTGGAACTGATTAATAATCGCTGTAAAGGAAAGGAAGTGTGTTTTGTTTTTATGTACTACATTTGTGGGCTATGTTATGTGTTGGGCTGGGCAAGAGTCTTATTGTATTATGTTTGTTAGTGTGTATATATATGTGTAATTTTAATAAATTAAAATGAAATGTTAAAAAAAAAAAAAAAAAAAAAGAATAGTAGGTGATCACACAGTGAAAATTCCATCTAATCGGAATCAACTCATATGCTACTAACTCTAAAAACTGTAATAACAGCATAGTCTTAAACCACTTGCTCTCCTAAGGCAAGGATGAAATATTATAAGACCTATTATTTTTACTTTTATTTTTTCTTGAAACTTTATTTTAGGAGAAAATATCCATAGACACAGTACAATAATTTCATACATCTATACAAGTTGGCTATGTCAGGACAAACAGACAAAATCAAATATATTTAACCATTA
>NW_024806834.1:0-3865 GCF_019175285.1 Sceloporus undulatus | reverse complement strand
CATTGTCTTGTATTATCTTCTCAGCATAAACTAGACAGCCTAAAGTTGGAGGAAAGTCAGTTTTGCTTTTATTCAGCACAAGGGAATCATGAAATTGTGCTGTTCTTTAGAACTCTCTCCTAGGGAATGTTTACCAGGTACATGTTGTTCTCTTCTCAGAGGGAGTGAAAACCAATCCAACCCTATTCATTGCAGTTGCAGAACAATTTGTCTGTATTTGGAAGGGCACTGGAAACAAGTCTTGTTATGTAGCATGAGTACCAGTTTTGGAAGAGGGAATTTAAAATGATGGTGGTGATGATGGTGATGATGATGATGGAATTTCACCTGCTTGCCTGTGCCAGTCATATTCATTGTGACATTGAGCTAGGTGCCTCAAAATACAAGAGAGTGTTTTTCAGTGTTCAAATTCAGTGCTGAATTTCAACTCAGAATTCCAAGTGGGGCATTTACTCAAAGCAAAAAGATGGGGGCCAGTCCTACCCCCAGGAAAACATGGCAGATGTTTAACAATTTGACAGAGTGTTTCTGGATCTCATCTGTGTTTCAGTACCAAATTTCAAGTTGAAAAGTTAAAATTCCAAAAGGGGGGACTTCCTGGAAACAGAAAATGGTCCAAGCTTCCAGGACCTTTCTCAGGCTTCAGGCAATGGTTCTTCCTACTACAGCTTGGAGAAGCTAGAGATGGAACATGGGATCTTTTAGATGAAAAGCAAATGCTCTACCACCTGCTCTCAATCACATCAATAAGCCTGCTGAATGATAGATTCATGTGATGCATTTCTTCTCATTCTAATATTTCTTCTCATGAGGAAGAAGGCCAGCCTGTTTTGCTGAATGTGACGGGGGAGAGGCAACCACTCTGATCAATTCTAATGAATTTGAACAACCCAATCCACTAAAGCATATTTTTAGCTTTGGAACTAATTAGGGAATCTAGCCAGATGGGGAAATGGGTAGAGAAATCCAGAAAATCAATATCTTAATAAGTTAATTAGCAAGTTAATCCAAGTTCTGAAAGCAGCATGTTTGAGAGGTGCCAGGCAACCACCTATCAAACGCTGATGAAACCTGGATCTGAAGTTTCAGAAAGGTACCTGGATCATATGCTTTCAGACATACTCTAGGACTTTGTATTTTTCAACATCAGGCCCTAAGGGAGTTCAGGGTCAAGTATGTGGTCACAGTGTAATGTTACCAAAGTGAAAGCAGTGTTTGCATTTTAAAGGAAAATATGCGTCATCAAAAAATATGGTTCAAAATGCCACTTATAATTTTAAAATACATTCCTCAAATTAATTGCAACAGAAGTTCTCTACAAAACTTCACTAAGGACATTCTGTTATGTGACCGTCCATATTTCCATGTTAGCAACAAGGACACTGCATTCTTTGAAGTCTTAAGCCTGCTCATTTTTAAGGTCCTTAACATTTCTTCGTTCAGAGGAGCTTACATCCTTTACATGATATTTCCAAGGATCACATTTTACAAATCCAAATCTTAGCATAGCCAGACTTCATTAGTAATCACCAAGATTAATGAGTGAACTTTCACCTCAGTAGAGGCACAGCAACGAAGAGGAGGGGAAGATTTGACAAGTTGGAGGGGAGGGAAGGGATTTGCTTTTACATGTCGGTGTAATTGTTTAGGCTGTAAGCTAAATTAAATTAGGTTCAGAGGGTAGTATCTGAAGCCTGATGCTAATTATACTTCTGAGTTTCAATTCATTAAGTTTAGATAATAATTTTGTGAATAAAGGAAATCTTCTGGTAAACTATTTACTTTGCAGACTTGGTACTTGGCAACACTTGGTTTCTACATCTTTCCACAGTATGAATGCATAAGGTACTACGATAAGGATTAAACTACAGAGAGAGGATTTGCAACTAAAGGGCATAATCCAGTCCCCTAGAGAGTTTCTAATGCCAAGGACCTCTCTCATATTCTGTTATTTATTGTGTACTTTAAAAAGGAAATGCATATCTTCCAGGTACACTTCTCCATGCCCACATCAAAGATGCTTCCAGGGTTTAAAACAAAATACAAAACAAATCAGAAATAAATAAAATAATGCTCAATCTAGATGGCTTCTGAGCGTGGGGTGAGAAGAGAGTATCATTTTGTCCATCTCAGGCAGTAAAATGTCTTGATCTCAGCCCTGGGAAGTTGTAGTGGAGATAGGGAGCATCTCTATTAGCACTACGCAAGTGCATGGTTGCTGATTGTCCAGCAACTTCTGCTAAAGTCAGCAGCTCACAGCACATGGTGGGTGCCTAAATAGTTGACAACTGTGTCTTTGCAGTGAGCACTGACTGAAGAGACCTGTGTGGTAGGAGAAAAAAAGAGGCCCTATATTCCCAGTTGGTTTCTGATGAAAATGAGATTTTTAAAATTCTTTTGAAATATTTTAATGATGATCATGGTATCTCCTCTGCCAGGTAAGTATCAAGGTATCAACAATAAATGTTGGAAATGTTTGAATGAAGTGGGCTCCTTTTGTCATATGTGGTGGAGCTGTAAAAGGTGAAGATATATTGAAACTGAATTGGTTACTGCCATGTCAGGTCTGGTGATTCTGTTTCTATGTCCCTTGTTGTTGTGTGCCTTCAGATCATTTTCAACTTCAGGCGACCCTGTTATGTGGTTTTCTGAGGCTGAGAGTGTGTGACTTGCCCAAGGTCACCCAGTGGGTTTCCATGGCTGAGTGGGCTTTGGAACCTTACTTTCCAGAGTCGAACTCCAAGCCTCAAGCCACAACACCACACTGGCTCTCTCTATCACTTATGTTATTTGCCTTCAAGTCATTTCTGACTTACATTGAACCTAAGGCGAACCCATCATAGGATTTTCTTGCCAAATTTCTTCGGAGGAGTTTGCCATTGGCATCTTCTGAGGTTGGGAGAGTGTGACTTGCCCGGGGTCACCCAGTGGGTTTCTACAGCTGAGTAGAGATTCAAACCCTGGTCTCCAAACTCATAGTCCAGTGCTCAAACCACTACACCATGCTGACTCTTGTTCACATCCAAATATGGACTAAGCATTAATTGCTGCCCATAGCATTAGTCATATGTGAAAACCACAAATAGGATGGTCAGATGATTTTGGTCGAAATTTCCTAGTCAAGGCAACAACTCTTTCCTCCACTGCCTTTTCAAAGGAAAGCTGTTTGGGGTTTAGCAGAAGAATTACTGGTACTTGCCAAATGACATATCCTGCTTTTCATGGTGGAAAAAGTGTTGTTCATGTTAACTTTTATTTTGTTTTAAGCACAGTTTTGCATACTTTTGAGGGAGTTTGAACTTCAGCCAGCATTTCAGCACAGCAACATATAGACATCCAGCAGTTTTCCTTTTCGGATGAGGAAAGGAATGGATTTGTTCAAAATTTTTAAGCTGCATAATAGCAATCATTATTTAATTTAATTTTCATTTAATTATGGAAGAAAGAAAACTGTATGTGAATGAGAGCCAGACAACTCTCATACGCAGAGACAGTGCATATGCATTCATTTTAAAAGCAATGCACTGGTCAGTAGTAAATATGCAGCCCCTGAAAATAGTCTTGTTTTCCTAACATTAACAGAAACATTTTGGAAATATTTTCATGGGATGAGGAGGTGTTCATTTGCTTATTTAATTGTTTAAAAAGAAAGAGTTATATGGTCTTTCCATGGGGCTTTGTGCATATGTACTTGATAGATACTGTGGGATGGGATGGGCAGGAGACACACAAGAGAGGATGTGAGAAAAATGGATGACAGGTTTAATACATATAAAAATGCTGGTGTCCCAACTTTCTGCCTTCAAAATAGCTGTTTACACACACAAATATGTCAGCCAAGTAATCCTTGAAATATTACACACAC
>NW_024806833.1:0-3865 GCF_019175285.1 Sceloporus undulatus | reverse complement strand
CCCAAGCCATTTAGGGCTTTATAGGTAATAACCAACACCTTATATTGAGCTCGGAAGCGAATAGGCAGCCAGTGAAGATCTTTAAGTACAGGTGTTATGTGGCTGGTCCTGGATACGCCAGTGACCAGCCGGGCTGCCATGTTCTGTACCAATTGAAGCTTCCGAGTTTGGTATAAGGGTTGCCCCATGTAGAGTACGTTGCAGAAGTCCAGTCTTGAAGTTACCAGAGCATGTACCACAGTTTCTAGGTCCCTCCGGTCCAGGTATGGGCGCAGCTGGCGAATCAGCCGAAGCTGGTAACAGGTGCTCTTGACCGTCGCATTCACCTGAGCAGTCAGATGAAGCGACGAATCAAGAAGCACTCCCAGACTGCGCACGGAGTCCTTCACGGGGAGCGTGACCCCGTTCAGGACAGGTGGAACCACCGCCATTCCTGGACCGGGGGAACCTATCACTAGTACCTCCGTTTTCTCTGGATTAAGTTTGAGTCGGTTTTCCCTCATCCAGTCCATTACTGACTCCAAACAGGCCACGAGAGGAGAGACCCCATCCCCGGTCACTGCATCAGTCGGAGACATAGAGAAAATGATTTGGGTGTCATCAGCGTACTGATAACCCCGCGCCCCATGTCTCCGGATGATCTCTCCCAGCGGTTTCATGTAAATGTTAAATAGCATGGGAGACAGAATGGCTCCTTGAGGGACCCCAGTTTTAAGGGCCCGCTCGCTGGAGCACACATCTCCCAGCTGCACCATCTGGGACCTCCCAGAGAGGTAGGAACGGAACCACTGGAGCGCAGTGCCCCCGACTCCCACCTCAGCCAGGCGCCCCAGAAGGATACCATGGTCTATGGTATCGAAAGCCGCTGAGATGTCCAAGAGCACCAACAGGGACACGCTTCCCCGGTCAGCGCAAAAGAGCAAGGAAAGGTTCTGTGGTTGGTTTGGTATGCTCTCCAGCCCTTTTGTTATAGCAGGGTGAATGGAAGGGGAGAGAGATATCTGTCAGGGTCCTAATTGCAGCCTGTCTTGCAACACAAAAGGCAGTACTTTGAAAAAGGAACAGCTTTTATTGAAGAAGAAGATACGTGTAATGAAAGTGACATTTTTGTCAGGAATGAATGAAAGTATAAACATATCCCTTTTATAACCATATGAATCCACCTACTCCATTTACCAGTAAAGCTAATTAATTGGATAGCCCTTTCCCACACAGCGTTCTCCCACCCTTTTCTGTGCAGTGTCCTCCCATCCGGGATTCTGGCAGCTTTTCTAAAATCAATTAAGCTGTCATGTGCCTTTTCTCAACCTCTGCACATCTGGCCTTTGACCACAGAACTCAGCCAGACAACAGTTTAATTAACATTATGGTTTAACACTATATATAGCTATCTACAATATAAAACCCTATCAATCTCCACATAATATGATACATGGCCCAATTTGAACTCAGGCTCATGCTCCTTTCCTGAAGGATTGATACTGGCACATTGTGACTTTATGCTGATGTTCTTTGTCTGAAGGATCGAGACGGGAGAATTTTCACTTCAGACTGGTGCTCCATATCTGAAGGATTGAGACTGACCCATTGCAACCTCAGGATGATTCTTCTTGCCTGACGGATTGAGATGGGACCATTGTGATCTGATACAGAGGCTCCTTTCTTGAACGATTGAAACTGGCCCATTGCGATCTAAGCCTGAGATTCATTGCCTGAAGAATTGAGATGGTACTATTGTGTAGGCCTCTCTCCTTTGGCGGGGGGGGGGGGGGCTTCCCTCCCCTCTTTGGCTCTGCCGGAGCAAGGGAGGGAAAGAAGCCATTGTGGGCTGGGCCATTGTGATCTCAGACTCAAGCTCCTTGCTTTCAAGATTTAGATAGGACTCTTATGAGCTGAGGCTGGTGCTCTTTCCCTGAAGGATTGAGACTGGCCCATTGTGACATCAGCTTGAAGCACCTCCTCTGAAGGATTGAGAATGGCCCATTGTGACTTCAGCCTGAAGCACCTCCTCTGAAGGATTGAGAATGGTCCATTGTGACCTAAGGCTGATGCTCCTACCCTCATGCACTGACTCTGCCCATTTTGATTTCAGGCTGATGCACCTTGCCTGAAGTATTCAGATGGTGCTATTGTGACTTCTTCAGGATGCTGCTCCTTACCTTAAGCATTGAGACTGTCCCATTGTAATCTCAGAATCAGAGAATTAGAGAATCACAGAGTTTGAAGAGACCGCTGGGACCATCCAATCCCCCTGCCATGGAGGAAGTCGCAATCAAAGCATAGTGAGAGATGGCCATCCAACCCCTATTTAAAAACCTCCAAGGAAGGAGACTCCAATACACTCTGAGGAAGAAGTGTGTCCCAATGTCCCTCCTAATGTTGAGCTGGAATCTCTTTTTCCTGGAGCTTGCATCCATTCCTCCGGTTCTTGTTCTCTGGAGCAGCAGAAGACAAGGGTTTTTGTGGAGTGGCTCGAATTCATTGCCGACTTCTGGGGAGCCTCTCCTGGGGTTTTCTTGGCAAGAGTTGTTCAGAGGAGGTTTGCCATTGCCTTCCCTGAGGCTGAGAGAGTGTGACTTCTTGCCCAAGGGACCCAGCTGGTTTCACGGAGGAGTGGGGCACAGGATCCTGGCCTCCAGAGTTGTAACCCAACACTCAAACCACTGCACCACACTGCCTCCCATTCCCATGTACAACCTGTGAAACAATTGCAGACTTTCTTCTGTTCTTCATTTGTGTCTTCAAGTAGTTTTCAACTTATGGCGACCCTAAGAAAACCTTGTCATGAGGTTTCCTTGGCAGGTTTCTTCAGAGAGGGGTCTCCAATGCCATTGAGGCTGAGAGAGTGTGACTTAGCAAGGGTAACCTAAGTCCAAAACACACTGCAGCAATAATCTAATCTGAGATTGCTTTAACTGCCCTGGGTCAGTGCTGAGGAATTCTGGGAAATGTAGTTTTGTGAGACATTGAGCCTTCTCTGTTAGAGAGCTCTGGTGCCACAATAAGTCCCTCCCTCCCAACACTTTCTCATTTCCCCCCAAAACCAGCACAAAGCTGGCAGATGGAAAGAGGTTTTAAAGCAGCATTTAAATCTGCCATATTTGTTTTTAAAACACTAAATGTCCCAAATGCTATTTTCAGTTTTGTAGCTATTATTACAGAAAGATGTAGAGTGCAAACTCCTCAAGTACCTTTATTTTCTGGAGTGAGATGGGCTTTTCCAACTGACTCTCTGTGATGATCTCCGGTGATTCAAGCAGCCAAACTGCATGTCACCTAGAGCAGAGATAATAATATTTTATACACTTCTCTCTCCAAAAGGCTATCAGAGTGTCTTACAAATTGTTAATTAGACATTTAGACATTATGGCTCTTAGCCCAGCAGACCCTTAAATTCCTTAAATCACACTCCCTCCATCCAGTGAATTATAAAAGGATTTCCCTTAACCTAAACTGGGACCAGTTAAGGAACCTTATTTCTATTTCTTTACTGATCTTCCCAAGCATCAAATGAGCCAAGACACGTGTAAAAGGAGCATCGAGTAGTAGATACTCCAAGGAGGTATTTATTATAGATAACAAAATATAACTGAAATATAAGTCCTGCAAGATATTAAGAGTCTTGCAGGTACAATATTTGTAAGTATATAATATTCAATTCCTACAAGCTATTAAAGAAAGAAATAGACCTAAGTGTCCAATTCTGAGACTAACTTCCAAGATCCGCTCTTTAACTCTCTCTCTCTCGATCTCCAACCGACACAATTCCCCAACTGTCTCTTGGTCTCTCAGGCCTTATATCTCCTTCTCACGGAAGCTTCCAGAAGGAGATATAAGGCCTGAGAGACCAAGAGACAGTTGGGGG
>NW_024806832.1:0-3866 GCF_019175285.1 Sceloporus undulatus | reverse complement strand
CAGGGCCTTGCTGGGGGGGGGGGAGGTCCCGGGGGAGGGGCCAAACCAGGGCGGGACCATGTGGCCCTGCCCCAAACTGGGAAAGTCCCGCCCCCAGGCGGGATATGGCAAGCCTATATATAGAGAATTAATCTTCACTGTATAACTGTTGTTGGACATCACATATGCTCAAGTTATTTTGTTTGTATATTGATTTTATTTTATGAATTCTCTTATTTTATGCTCTTTATAATTTTCATAACAGGAATTATTTTTTATCTTCCCCTGCTTGTTTTGATTGACTAAAAAAACCCCAGTCTAGTATTGTACAAGTGAGGCATACTGCTTCCTTTATTGTATTTGAAATACAAATGCCAAATTCATGTTCCCTTTCCTAGATAAGATGGAAAGAAAAATAAGGCCAAGAGAGTTTACACGTCATCTGGGTAACTCATCCATTTTTAAGGTGCCTCACTTCATGTTGTAAAGTTGTCAATATCAAACATACTATGAACAGCATGACTATTTCTAACAACAAGCTTCAGCCATAAGAGGTCTTTTGAGTTTCCTGTTCAGACAGCAGCCTTTTTATTTCAGTGGTTATGCCCATATCTCACAAAGGCCCTTTGTCTGAGAATAACACTCCGTATGGATCAGGTGAATTTCAAGGGCATCTGGTCCTTGAATATCTTGTAGCACTTTTCAGACATAAGATTTCTCAGACTTGATCTACTTCAGTCTGTACCCTAACATGTGCGAGTATTAAAGAGTATATTCCTGTCCAGTGCCAAAGAAGCACAAAAAGCTTTTTTGTAAAAGAGCTTCATGTGGGTATAAGTTACCTTTGCTAAGGAGAGAATGTTCTCTTTTCCAGTATGGTCCTCAGATGCTTAACCCTTGGTTTACTTTCAGGGGCCTTTGCAAGAAGGATTGACAGTGAAGCCTTGGCTTTGGTAGAACTGAGGAAAAAAGAAATCAAATGAATAATTTGCGGAGAAACGTCAAAATTCCATACATCAAAATTGAACATTGAACACCATCTTGTTCCTGTGTGGAGGAAAACTGACATATACTGAAGTGTGGTGTTTGAGTATTAAAATAAAATCAGACTAATAAAGGGTCAGTTCAGGTTTAAGAGATCTAACTATAGCTCTGTGCTCTTCAAGCAGAAGTGTTCCAAAATAAAAATAACAGTAAGGGTTTTAGATAGTGCCACGTTGCAGCTCAGCTCAAACTTTAATGAAGCATTCCAAAACAATTTATTATACTGTATAAACAAATAAGTTGCCTCAGTCTGCAAGCATTGGAATCTCCACCCAAACCAATGTAAGGTGTAAAGGAACACTGTCTATATTAGGACAGATTATGTCTAATTAGCAGCTCCTGCTTTAGTTATTGAAATAGGATGGTGATGATTCCCTCTCCTCTCCCAGGTCTGTTCCAGAGCATAGGAGGATTCCTCAGAGCAGATGTATGGAGAGTTAGTCTTTCAGGGGCTTGAAGCAAAATGGAAGCCTTACACAATACTGGATCTCTTTCTGGATCTGCTCCTGAGAATGCAAGCAACTGGTGGCTATTTTTCAGCATCGATAAATTTTGTATAAAGCAGCAGTTTGAGGAAATGTACAGTCCTAAACCTGGTTAGAATAGTATGTAAAGAGGTCTTGTAGCACCTTTGAGACTAACTGAAAGAAAGATGTTGGCAGCATGAGCTTTTTCTAGACTTCAGTCTACTTCATCAGATGCATTTGGTGGAGTGGAAAGCCAGGGGCAGACCTATATAAGTCACTTGTAGTCATAAGTCAGTGTCTGGTTTTCCACTCCACCGAATGCATCTGAGGAAGTAGACTGAAGTCTAAGAAAGCTTATGCTGCTAACTTCTTTCTCAAAGGGGCTACAAAATCCCTTTACATACTGATTTTACAGGCAACATGACGATATCTTTGGATTCTATTACTATGGTAGTGCTTCAGCAAAAAACGAGTCAGGAAGCAATTAGAGGAAGCAGATGGCAGGCTACCATCTTCCCCCTTACAGTAACATACCTGATTCTGTTCCTAGTATACTTGACAGGTATGATAGGGAAGTTTTGGTAGATGTGATCCATGCACACATGTTGTACCAGCGAATGATTGGTATTTATATTGGAGACATAGCTTTGGGCAAGTTCAGAAGGTTTATACTTAAAGTAGACTGCTATGATTGCTCCCCACAAGAAGGCGTTTGTGCTCTTGATAGAGATTACTGTTAGCATACAGATGAATTCCATGTCTTACTTGATGTCCTGCCTTCTTGAAAATTAGCTGTAGTTGTTCCCAGTTGGGATGTAATGTCATATTGTGGGACTACAATATGTAACATAATTTGTCAGCTCAGATAGTTTACAATATACAATCTCACTGGACTTCATGGCTGGATGTTATATTTGCTTGCCTTTATATGTTGCTGGATTTTGCTGAAACAGGATTCCTAGAAACTGTGCTAGTATATTAGAGAGCAGGTAGGCTAATGCCAAAAGGACTAACAGCAGGACATTGGAGGACTTGTCATGCTCAGTTTCCATGATTCTGTCTATGAACAACCGACTTCTCATTGGTGTGGAAAGCTAGCTGTTAGTCAGATGAAGACTGTAACAGGCATTTGACAAACCCCCAACATCTCTGTTCTAGTTGTGTTTGTGGAGGGTGGGAGGAATGGAAAGGTGTTTATAATGCGGAGGAAAGACCCTTAATAGGTTTCCACACAAACAGTTTGACTCTTGGGCAAAAGATAGTTTCTCGTCTCTTAATATATAATATTTTTTACAGGCACATTTAATGTTCATCTACATAAGACTTTCTTAAATTAAAAAAAGCCCTGTGATCTTTCTGTTTTGCTTTACATACCTTTGTAACAAAAAGAAATGAATAAAATCAGTGACTCATGCTCTTTTCTAAAAATGTGGCAGATTTTCTAGGGCATGCATATAATAATCTCATTCTCTTGTAGTTTAAAATATTGAGCTACTTTAAAAAACTATCTTCCTCGTATTTGTGAATTTTCTACTTTCTGGTTCAACACAGGTCTCTCAGAACATCATTGGAAGTAAATTTGAAGCTCTGGGAAGGGGAACAAATCTGACAGTGGCTTGAGGAAATGGGGTCTCCCCTATCCCACTCCTTAATAAAGAGAGAAAATAGATTTTTGGAAGAAAGACTGGAAATAGTTGAGAGGAAAGTGCAGGGAAGTGTAAAAAAGTGTGTGAATGGGGATGGATGTGATACAGCCCTTGTAGAAAGAAGTCTGCAAGGCATAATGCCCAAGTAGCTATTATTAGGATAAGCAGTTGAGAGAGGAGATATAGGGGTATAGTATAGTTTGTTCTCTGAAGGAAAGACACCAGAGGACGAATCCTACCCTTTAAAAAGAAATCAAAAATACATTGAGCTGGTGATATCTGCATAGAAATACCTTCAGAACATTTTCTCTCCCCCCCCCCTTTTTTTTTTTTTTTTGTTACTCTGAAGTTATGGTTTTTGTAATGTTGTAACAAAAATGATATTTTGTAAACTTTATTTTTCATGTGATTTATAAGCTCCCAAATCATCCAGTGGTCAAGAATATACACAAGTAAACTTCTGATAGCAAGTTACATAACCCATAATAGGTTACTGCAATTTATGCAAAAAGTATAATGGGTTGGGTCCAAATATTGAATCATGCAACTGTGTTGGCAAAAGCAGGCTTCCTAGGAGAGGGAAGAATTCTGCACATTGCATAGATCAGTGTTTCCCAAACTTCGGTTCTCGGAGTGTTTTGTATTTCAACTCCCAGAAACCCTGGCCAGTTTGGCCAATACACTGGTGCCTCGGGATACGAAATGATCGGGTTACGAAATTTCCGGGATA
>NW_024806831.1:0-3866 GCF_019175285.1 Sceloporus undulatus | reverse complement strand
AATATTTTGAGTTGCCATTTGTTTATAGCTAAAGCAGAAAGATATTGTGGTCACTCTGTGATGAATGGTGACTATTTGTTTTTCTAGCCTTCAAGCACGGGTCTTTCAGATACAACGAGCATGCGAGATTCAGCCATATAGACTGTCAGTTAAATCCCAAGTTCTGTGAACATAGTTAAGAGTACATCTACACGTATAAATATCAAAGATTTTTCTAATATAAACTTCATATACAGTGAGATAGCAATCACTACTCAACATTTCCACATCATATGCCCCAGTGAAAGGTTATCTGTATTAGATCATCAGCACTGGTTTCTTCCCTTCTTTCTTTTTGGTATGTGTTGTTGAGCCCTGAGACTTCAGTTTTGCTGAACCACATGTACCATAGCTTTAGGGCTAAATAAATTCCAGATATTGAACTAGGCGATTTTCCATTGGTTGATCTGCAGAAAGCAGTAGCGGCTCAGGGCCACTGTTAAGTGGCCAGAGGGCAAAGTGAATTGGTCACCAAAGGCAAAACCAAGTAGTCCTAATTTTGTATTTTGTCTTATCCTGGGATCATGTCTTGAGATCTCTCTCTCTTGAAATTAAACAGTTACTATGAGAGTATACTTTAACTTTGGAATAAATTCTTTCAGTCAGCAACTTGTAATTGAGAAGCAAAAATGTCCTTTCATTTGCTAGGCATGTTTATATATTTTTTCTTCACCTGTACCTCATTTTAAAGAAAAGTACAAAGAAAACATTAACACCTTATCTCTAGAAGAAGCCATTATTGGCACACATGAATGAAAATATATTAGAATATGTGGGAAACTTTTAGGCTTATGTTGCATTTGAAGGTATAGAGAACAATAAAGCTTGAAAAGTTTTCCAGTGGAAAATTAATTCTGTTGTCTTGCAAGTCAGTCTAGCACTAATCAGCACAATCTCTCCTAGTTTAAGTGAATTGATTCTTGGCCTTGGAATGGTTCCCTAGATAATTAATTCAAAGCTAGGTTTTTGACACATGATTCAGTGAAATTCTTATGTAAATGCAATAGTAAAATGTCTAGCCAACATGTGTTGTTGTGGTGTAGAGGCAGAAAACATTTCTTTGAGGATATAACATTAAAAAATGCAATGCAACACTTAAGTAAATCACCACTACACATCCACTCTCTATCCAGGGAGATTCAAGCAATTAGAAGCAATAAACAGTCCTACAGCTTGGAAGAGGTCTAACTACATTGAAAGCATCAGATCCCATTTGATCTCAGAAACTAAGCCCATCATGCCAGGTTAGTATTTGGAAGGGGGATTGGCAGGGAATATCAAGTGTTTTGTGTTTTATACATAGGACGGCAATGGCAGATCACCTCAGCACATTCCTTACCTAAGAAAACCCTATGAAATCCATGAGGTTACCATAAGTAGCCTGAAGGGACATGTTTCAGTTTGCTTTCTCAATTAACAGTAGATTAATATGTTTCAGCTTCCCTCTCTTCCTTCCCAGTTCAGAATTCTTTTCCCCTGTGCAAAATACACATAGAGAAGTGTAGAGCAGAGCCATGATTGGAACATTGCAGAGCTGTGTGATTTTTGTGGGAATCCTACACCCAAACCCTTGCAGTTCCTACCAAGCTATCTTCCCTTTGTTTTTGTTTTTTTCCTGCTGTTTGTGCAGCATAAAAAAGAACATTCTGCATACTTAAGTTCTCAGAGCTGAATGATTCTAATATTTGCTGTACAGTCAGGCCACCCAGCTGCCATCTGTGTATTGGATGGATTTGCCCCATTCTCCTGAATGGCAGTGCATGCACATGACCATACCAGCTCAGCCATGCACACAGTGTGCCACCATGAAAACCAATGGAACTTGAGGTCCTGTGGTTTTTGGCATTTTCTGGGAGGTCCGGAACGGAACCCCTGCAGATACAAACAGCTGACTATATATAGCTCCAAAGATAGTATTTAACAATCAGCCTTGTTTTTTCAGTTGTTATAGTTTTTCACCAGTCTTTGAATATTGTAGAATTTGATGTGTGTTGATGGCTTCACGTATGGCATTTACACCATTTTTCAAACTTTGTAGCTCCTTGGGAATAAAACTGTTCCCCCACTTATGCATTCCAACTGCTTGTTCTATCTGGGAGAGGAACATAAAGTATGATTCTGGCCCAAAACAGATGGGCTGGGCGTGCACATGATGGACAAGCTGCATGAAGAGCATACATGAGTCTGGGAAAAGCCAGCTGAAAAAGAAGCAGCAAAAAGCCACTCCTTGCTGGTGGTATATTCAGGGCTGCCGGCTTCAGGACCGCAGTGCCCGGTCACCATGCAGATCCAGGTCCAACTGGTGCTGGAGCAACCAAAGGCCATTCCAAGTTGCCAGTCTGTGTGACCCTTCTGTATGACTGTGTAGGTTTCACTAAGCAAAGTCTTAAATTAAATTAAAATGACATGGCCATTTTTGAAGAGACACTGAATTCTATAGATTTAGTAACAAGGAACCATTCCTTGAATACTAGCCTTAGAATTAATAAAAGATAATCATCTGCATCATCTTCTAATGATACAGTGTTGGAGCCACAGGCAGATTAAGTATTGGTCCTGATGGCTTGCACCATTTGAGGGGCAATATCTAATTCCACCTTATCAACTGGACCTGTGCCACTGGCTGTGACTTCTTTGGTTTCAACAGCATCTCTGTGGTCAGAGACCTGATAACATTCTCCATTCATCTTCAGGGCATTAAACACCACCATCAGCTCCAGATGAATACCTTGAGAAGTTGAATAAGTATTCTTCTAACAAGAATAGTCTACTTACTACTTTGCTTCGGGTTAAAACGACAAAGGGCCCGAACAGACAGGCCAAAATAAAGCTGCTTTGGTCACTTTGGAGGTATGCTGTTTAAATGACACATGTATCCTAAGAGGCCGGAGGCCACGCCAAAGCCATGCTCTAGTTCTAAGGATTAGAATGCAGCTTTGGCGACACTTCTGGCCTCTTAAGATGCGTGTGTCCTGTCTGTTCGGACCCTAAGTCCCTAGCACCAGTCTCAAACTTGGTACCAACTGAATTTCTGTCATACTTCAAGATCAGGTTTAATAGGCAAATCCTCCAATTAAACTTAATGACATTTATATTGTTTCTTTTGATTACTGTTGCTACATATCCTGGACAGCAATAAATTACCAAATTTGTATATAGGATATTTCCCCTTGGTATCAAGTTGCTTCTGCTCAGTAGTGAGAGATTGAATATTCCCCACATCTATACAGATGTCATAGAAAAATTTCAGGTGAATTTTCAACTTTTTTCATGTACTCTGACACTGGCATCAATAACAATAGGCATGCTCAGGGGGTAAATACTGAGGATGTGCAGCTAGATTCTTGCTGCAATTACTTAGCTTTGGAATATTCTGATTGTGGTTTTTCACAAATGCACGACTCATTTCTGTGAGTTCACAGATGACTACTCTAAGGACCACAATTACATGTAAGCAAACCTGTTCATATTGCCATACTATGCCAGCCACTGCAGTATTGAAAACAGAGAAAGGCTTGATCTTGCCTTATCAGTTGATGTAGCCTATAAATCCCAGTCAGTCATTTCTTCCATAAAAATTGTTACACAATTTTCAAATTAGGTTTAACCCATACAGCTATATAAGGATGAATGTAGCAATCTTGTTGTAGTCAAGAACTCGTGTGTCAGACCAGTTTGGCTGAAAAAATTTCAAGGAATGTTATCCCTTCTCAAAATTGATGTAACAAGGGAGTCCCAACAAAAAGTGGTACTAGATAGGTTTCATTCAAAAACTGCTCATGGAGGCATGTTGTATTGACACTGATCACGTGTCCCTGCAACCTTTC
>NW_024806830.1:0-3867 GCF_019175285.1 Sceloporus undulatus | reverse complement strand
AATGTTTATTTTGGGGAATGAGAGTAGTAAAGAAAATAGCCACTTGCACCGGAGCGCGGCGGAGGAGCGTTTGGGGAGGAGTCGCCCTTGCCCCCATGGACCATCCAGCTCTCAGCCAGCCCAGCGGTGAGGCGAGGGAGGGGATAAAAACCCCCTCCCAGATCCATCTCCACCGGAGCGCGGCGGAGGAGCGTTTGGGGAGGAGTCGCCCTTGCCCCCACGGACCATCCAGCTCTCAGCCAGCCCAGCGGTGAGGCGAGGGAGGGGATAAAAAACCCCCTCCCAGATCCATCTCCACCGGGGCGCGGCGGAGGAGCGTTTGGGGTGGAGCTGAACTTCCCCCATGGACCATCTGCTCTCAACTGCTTGAAGGGAAGGGAGGACAGGCGACTGGTAAGTGAGACCAATCGGTCTCACAAGCCCTTCTGATAGCAGCAAATTGGGATCCAATAGGAGCCCAGGTCTCCTTCCCACGAAGGGGGGAAATTTTGTGGACTCGCAGGGGGTCTATTGACCTTCCTTTCATATAATCTCTCCTTTTGGGAGGTCTTAGGAAAGGAAGGTAGAGGACCGCAGAGTAGCCATTGCTGCTAAAGAAAGCCTTGAGCTTCAGCCTGTCATAGTCCCAAATTTGCATCAACGAATGAATAGAGACGTTTTATTTGGAAGTTTAGTTGCATTTACTAAGATATGCCCGGACTTACTATTATTTTCCTAGAAGCTAAGCAGATATATGGTTAGTCAATTAGAGGCAATTGTTGTATATACTGTTTGGGAAATTTGATCAGAAATTTGATTGTTTTGGTGAACCAGAGAAGGTATTGGGAAAGTAAATATAGGTATTTAAGAGAAATTCGATCGGAGGATAAAATTTAAGTGGATATAAAAAGGAAAGAGCTAGGTGAAGGAAAATGGCTACAGGAACAAGGTCCAAAGCCCAAACGCAAACGTATACCCAAGCTAAGATATTTTCAAACTCTAGAAGGGGCTCCATGGAGGCAACAGACAAACATTCAGATATTTCAATGACAATTTTGAGAGAACTGCGGGATTTCAAAATGCAGAGTAGACAAGAATTGAAAGAAACTAGAGATGAAATAAGATCAGAAATAGAGGGATTGGCAAAAAAAATGGATAAAATTACAAAAGAAATTACAGATATAAGAGAAGAAGTTGAGGAAGTATCCGAAAGAACCAGGGAATTGGAGGAAAGATCAGAAAAGATATATAGAGACAGAGAACAAGACAGACGTAATATATTATTGCAAGAAATCAGATACAGGGAAAGAAGTGCAAAGATTCGGGGATTGCCAGAAAAAGAAAATGAACAATTAATGGAGAGGTTGATTCCAATTCTAGCAAGCTACATGAATATGTCAGAAGAGGCGGTAGACATGTACACAGAAAAATTATTCAGAATTAATTCTACGTACGCAAGAGAAAGGAGGCTGCCTAGAGATGTGACAATATGTTTTACAAACAATAGAATAAGAGAAAGATTGTGCCAAATTAATTATGAACAACCATTAGTAATAGAAGGAAAGGAGGTGGAAATATTTAGAGATATACCAGCTCATGTTTTAAAACGAAGACAAGAGTACAAATTTCTGACGCAAGTACTACAAAAAGGATCCATAAGATATAGGTGGGAGAAAGTAGAAGGTATCACCATTCTATATAAACAAAAGAAATACAAAATAGAGTCAATAGAACAGGCAAAAGAATTCTACAAAAAATTCACTGCACGAGTTAAAAAAGAGGAGGAGGAGGTAAAGAAAAAGGAACAAAATAAAGGAAAAAAAGAGGAAGAAGGGATAGGATTGACAGAAGAGCAATTTTCAGTTAATGAGGAAAACAAGGAGGAGGAAGAAGAGGGATTAGTAGAAGAAGAAATTGATTTAATAGAGTAGTAAGGAAAAAAAATGGGAAAAGAAATAAGGATTGGTTCCCTAAACGTGAGAGGCTTGAATAAAAATCATAAGAGGAAAGAAATATTTCATTATTTAGAAAAAAGTCATTTAGATATAATTTGTATTCAGGAGACTAAAGTACGCTGTAATGAAATAAAATTTCTGAGAAATCCAAGATTAGGAAGTTTCTTTTTTTCAGCAGAGGAAAAGAAAAGGAGAAGGGGGGTGGCAATTTATGTTAACAGAAGATATGACACAAAGGAGATTTTCAAAGACAAAGAAGGAAGATATATCGCAGTGGAAATTGATTTGGACGGAGAAAAAATAGAAATGGTAAATATCTATGCTCCCTTGGAAAGAAAACATGAATTCTTCGAAAGATTAGTCAAAGATTTAAGTAATTGTAAAGGGAGAAATTTAATAATTGTAGGAGATTTTAATGGTGTGCTACAACCGAAAAGGGACAGACAATCTAAAAAGAAAATTAATAAAAATCAAGGGAAGCTTCCTAAAAAATGTTTTGAAATGATGGAGGAAAATGGGCTAGTGGACTTGTGGTCACATTTGTATGAAGATAAAAAAGGGTTTACTTATTTTTCAGAAGTGCATAATTCATCATCAAGAATTGACCTTTTTTTGGTCTCTAGAGAATTGATTAACAGAATTAAAAAAATGGAAATAGCCCCAAGAGTTTTATCAGACCACAATCAGATTGAATTGACTTTAGAAGGTCCCTATGAGAAACAGAAGCGTCAGTGGAGACTAAATGATAATTTAATTAAAGATAAAAAATTTGTGCAATTTATGAAAAAAGAAATAGACTTCTTCTTTAAAGAAAATATGACAAAGGATGTAGATATAAAAATAATCTGGGATACATTTAAAGCTGTAGCACGAGGTATCTTGATAAAGAAAGGAGCAGAGGCTAAGAGACAAAGATTGGAAAAGGAAAATAAAGACAAACAAGATTTAAAGATATTAGAAGATTTGATGTTAAAAAATAGGGATAACGAGAAAATAAAAAAACAATATATGCTTCAAAAACAGAAGCTGCAATACAAAAATACAGAAGAAACAGCTAAGAAACTGAAATTTATAGGACAAAAATATTTTGAAGGGGCCAACAAATCTGGGCGATGGTTGGCATATAAATTGAAAAAAGAGCAAAACAGAAGAAGAATAGATAAAATTAAACTCGGACAAAGAATTCTAACTTCTCAAGATGACATTATAAAAGCTTTTGAAAAATTTTATACAGAATTATACAAAAACACTAACAAAGATGAAGACCTGAACAATAAAATTAAAAAATACTTGAGGAAAAAAAAGATAAATAAATTAACAAATGAACAAATAGTCAATTTGGAAAAACCAATAGAGTTGGAAGAAATCAAACATGTAATAAAGGCATTAAAACAAGGGAAATCACCAGGGCCAGACGGCTTCTCTTCTTTGTTTTATAAAACATTTGAAGAACAAATACTAGACAAACTACATATCTTATTTAATAGTATCACGAAAGAAGGCATACCCAAAACTTGGGAAATAGCAAATGTAGTACTAATCCCTAAAGAAGGGAAAGACAATTCTAATATGGCCAATTATAGACCTATAGCCTTGTTGAACATAGATTATAAGTTATTCACAGGAATATTGGCCAATCGTTGGAAAAAAATATTAACAGAAATAATAAGTTGTGATCAAAATGGTTTTTTACCAGGCAGATATTTGAGAAATAATATAAGAACAATAATAAATACCATAGAATATTATACTACACATAAAGATAAAGAACTAGCTCTCATATTCGTGGATGCGGAGAAGGCATTCGACAGTATTTGTTGGAAATTTATGTTTCAGGTATTGGAAGAAATGGGTGTTGGAGAAAATAATATGGCATATATAACTTCTTTATATTCAAAACAAAGAATACAATTGTTAATAAATGGACAAAAAA
>NW_024806829.1:0-3867 GCF_019175285.1 Sceloporus undulatus | reverse complement strand
AATATGGAGGGACAACTGTAGTTGGATACTTCAGCAAAATGAAGTGGGTTTAATGTTACCTGTTTTTATGTTGCAAAGCCAAATGGACAAATTAACAATAAGCTGAGGTTTGGAACAGAATGTAGGTTACAAGTGGAAACATTCTTCACTATTCAGGCCATGACTTAATCAGCTCTCACTATTAACATTTCTTCCTGCTCACCAAACAAATGTGCTTATCTTGAAGTACTGACCACAGGAACACAAGATGGCTGGTTTGTTCGTTAGGTTTGTGCCACGTGAAAATACCTCCCACCCAGCCCTACACCTTCAGTTTACACACAGACAAATGCCCACTATTTTAGAGAACATAAAAACATACGGAATTACCTTTTTGCTTATTTAAAAATGGCAGTGGTGAGGAAGGCCAGGGACTTCTAGCCACTGAGCCCTTGGACAGTGGTTTGTTTGCCATAATAGTGGCTGCCACCTCTGCTGATTTCTTCTGTGATACTTTGTCCTTTATCTCTTCAGTGCCGATGCCCAAGGAGGAACTCAGGTCACCATGAACCTTCGAAGCACCAAATGAACACTTCAAGTACGAGGCAGAGTCCGCCAGGTTTTCCTTGTTCATCCTGCTCTCCTTCGAGCTACTTACTTTGTAATTTGGGGCCCCGGCATTTTCGTTTCTGGAGTGATTTTCCTCCTGTATGATGTCCATAATGATTGGCTTCATCAAGGGAGAGTCGTGCTCTCGCTTTGGACTCTCCTCAGAAGCTGAGGAAGCATCACAAGATTCAATGATGAGTTCACTGTCCAGTTCGGCCTCGCGTTCCTCCCGCAGGATGCTGTACTGGATCGAAGGAGATGCCGGGGAAGGAGGAGGCCCTCCAGCATGGCTGAAGGACATGTAGTTAGAGTGGAGAACCTCTTCAGCAGCTAGCGGGTCTTCGGAGACCAGCTCTATCTCAGAATCACCGGATTCAGCACTGCTCACTTCATTATCTAAAGGAGGCCCGCCAGTTGGAAGTTCTGGCATCTTCTTTTTAGGATCTTGTTTTCCAGGTGGAACAGTTGGCGATCTCTGGCCTTCAGGGCTTTCATTGGAGAAACCCTTTGCTTCTTTAATGGCACTGGCAATCTCATCTTCAGACAGGCTCCCTTTACCTTGGGACTCTGAGCCAGATGGTTCTGAAGTTTCAAGGAGAGAGGCAGAGAGAACAGGAGGAAAAGAAGAGAGGATGAGACAGAACAAAAGAGGGGAATTAAAAGCGGGGACAGAGGGAGAAAAGACAACATGGTTAGCAAAAATCAGTTTTGGTTTCTCCAGGAAATAGCAACAGCAAATCTCTCAAGCATCAGGTGTTAGAAAAGAGCAAAGTATGGCCCTGGAGATATTGTTGGATCGCAACTTTCATCATTACTCACCACTGGCTATGCTTTCAATGGCTGTTGGCATTTGTGGCCTCAAAACATCTGGGAGGTCATATTCTACCCACCCACATTTTTGGGAAAAGTCACAAGAATCCTCACATATATTTGATCAAATCTGCACTGGAAAATCTATTGTATTTCTTCTAATGCAAGATTAGGGAACCTATGGCCTTTCAAATCTTCTTGGACTACAGTGCCCATCAACTCATTCCAGGAACTCTCACGTCCTCTTAAATGGAAGACAAATTAATTTGCCCACTGTATTTTGTAAGCATTCACTTATTTCATTCTGGCATGCAAGAAGAACAAATTCAAATGTTTTCTCACCAAAGGTTTGGTAAGTTTGCAAAAAAATAATAATTAAAATTTGTGCAAGAAGATGCTGTTTTCTGTGCAAAAAATTCTTGTGAGAAAAACAATGTTGTTTGCACAATTTTTCCTCAAAAAACAACCCCCCCAAAAAACCCAAACTCTAAACCATCTTGTTGCTGTTAATCATTTTTGACAAGTTTTCCAGTGCTCTGAGATGCCCTCTCCAATGAGTAATGAGAAAACTTGCAAACATTCTTTACATCCCTAGTTCCAAGCAGCAACTGTGGTTTCAAAATGTATGACATTTACATGTATGACATTTATACAGGAGATTAGGGCATTGCCTCCCCAAATAAGAATTCTGCCTCCCCAAATGAAATTTTCCTTCAGTCTCTGAATTGAAAGCATTACAAGGAGTGAGACACTGAAAATTGTCCACTCTTAGAACTCTTCCACTTTCTGTGTTTACTTTCCCTTGGTCACTTTGCCCCCACCTTTTCTTTCAGTACATAAATTGTATTTTTAAATGCCCAAATGGAAGTTTTAATTTGCTGCAATGCTATAAATCTGGGGACTGAAGAGAAATTTCATGGGGAGAGGAGAATTCTTATTTGGGGAGGGAGCAATGCTCTCATTTTGCCCTCCTGAAAACTACATCTCTGCCTGCAGAGATGGTGCAACAACAATTGAAGGGGAAGGTTTCAGAAACACCTGCATTCTTACTCAGAAGACTGAACAGAACTGATATGGGCACAGCCCTGATTTTGTTCACACCACATCCTTTGCCAATTCCTCAACTTCCCCCTATTTATGACACTGTGTGGGGATGGCTTTTGGGGCTTGACATCAAGAAATGTACCATAAAAATTGCTCTGTGTGTGTGTGTGTGTGTGTGTGTGTGTGTGTGTCTTCAAGCATCTGTCAACTTATGGAGACCCCATGAATTTCCTAGGGTATTTTAGGGTATCATAGAGCATGGTTTACAGAGCTTAAACCATTTTGGTCACCTTCCTATGGACCCACTCCAGCTTGTCAATATCCTTCTTGAATTATGGTGCCCAGAATTGGACACAATAATTCAGGAGAGATCTGGCCAAAGCAGAATAGAGTGGTAGTACTACTTCCATTGATCTAGACACTATAGTCCTATCGATACAGCCCAGGATCATAGAACAGAATTGTAGAGTTGGAGGAGACCACACAGGCCACCCAGTCCAATGCCATTCTGCCATGCAGGAACACACAAGCAAAGCATCCCAACAGATGGCTATCGGTTTAAAAACCTCCAAAGATGGAGACTCCACCACACTCTGAGAGCATGTGCTGCTAAGAAAAAAGTGCCTTTGTTAAAACTTGCATATTTACAACTCTACATATTGAATAGATAATGCATCCTTGCAGAAGCAAGCATTTGAGGGGGGAGTGCTGTTCTGGTCCCAAAGCAACATCAACACCTTACAGTTCAAAAGCACTCCTCCCTTCCTGCAAATTAATAATCAACTCTGTTAGACCATGGAAGAATAGGTTTTAGCAGCTATCAGCAGCTGGATGAGCATCAATGGATATTCCAGATGCTTGGGACAAAGTTATTGTTTTTAAAATTGCTAATGGTCCATTAGTGTCCATCAATATATAGGCCTTGCCAGAGCTCAGTGAAAGACTACTTTGCATAATAGGTTTGCAAAATTCATAACATCATCTTGTCTCTCAAAGGAGTAGGCTGCTTCACTAGAAAGAATAATGTTTAATTATTCTTGGCAACCATAAGGCCATGGAGGATGGGTTAGAGAGCGGGAGTCTTTTCAAGCGAACAGTGAGGGGCATTAGTGCCCCATCTACTGCTTTATATCTTTCTTATGGCTACTTTTTGCTTAACTTTTTTCACTACAAACAAAATCATACTACTTGGAAAAGTTACTTGGTTTGGAACAAAATCCCTCAGCCAGCGTACAGTATGCTACTTGGGGAGCTGTAGTCCAAAAAAGTAACTTTTCCAAGTTCTCCCAAGTCATTATCACCACAATTATACATTCTTCTACTCCAAACACCTTTTCTACCCCCACATTCCACAAAAGAAGAATACGTAAAAGAAAACAAAAAAAGAAGAAAGGTATGAAAAAATATTAAAATCTTCACATTATT
>NW_024806828.1:0-3867 GCF_019175285.1 Sceloporus undulatus | reverse complement strand
CATCAGCTGGATAACTTCAAAAAACTGAGCATTTTGAATATCATGAACTCCTGCCTCACTTCTGTTCATGCTGTCTTAAGGAACATAAATCTGGCAGGAGAAAGTTGTCAAACTAACCTACTGGTTTTAATTCTCAGAGGTAATATGAATGAGTAATTTCCAAAGCAGTTAGCGGTCTTTCCAATGCTAGGCTAGGTTGTAAAATGTTACTGAGCTATTGTAAGGAAATCATTAACCTTAAACCCTTCTTCATTAACAAAGCTCAGAATTACACATTAAAGGTGCAATCCTACACTTGCTGAGCTAAGAGTAAATCCCTTCGGAAATAAGATTTATTTCTGGACAGACATGCATATGATTGTGCATTATTCCCTGCTTTTCTTCAATCTAGCACCTTATTTCAGTAATTATATTATACATTATTTTACAATAAAAGTAACTTTTGTTCAGTTTAAATTAGTAAAAGACTGAGAAGCTGCTACTTGCAATCTAGAACAGAGACACAAAATGGGGGAAATTAATAATAATAGAATGCAGTCTAATAAAACACCTTACCAGAGGGAACATACAAACTGTGCACATTCAAAGTGATTTAACAGTACAATCCTGTGCATGTTTACTAGTCCTTTTAAAAGCAGAAATCCCTTTAAAGGTTATAAACATAGGTTACAAGTGAAAAACATACTCACTGAATGATGGTTTTAGGCTTATTTTTGTAAAAAGCCAGCAACAGAACATATAAAACTAGCAGTGGTTCCCCTTTGTGGAATAAAACTATAAAAACTATAAAACTAATAAAGCTGAACTATAGTGAATAAAGCAAACACCTTTTTTTTAAAGCCAGAAAGATTAGACTCCACACCTCACTCCCAAAACAGCAATTTTGATTATGAAGGTTGTTGTCAATATTAATACTTTCCTTGAAATAGTAAGGTTCTTGGCATACCATATTTACATTACTTTGCAAATTTGGAACCTATTGTACAGTAAATGACAGGTGAAGAAGCATAAATCTTTAAACATGCAGGTAAATGTCCTAGACAGGAGACGAATATACGAGAATAGAGGAAAAGGAAAGGGAAGCATGTATATTCATATGTTCAATTCCATCTGGTAGCTGTGTGATGAAGCCATTACAGATTGACTTTCTTGTATAGCTAACAAACATGCCAGTTCAGATGTCAAGATGCTGAATCACCCAAAAGGATTCAGGTGGTAGCCTCCGTATCCATGCAAAACATGAATTCTAACTAAAAAGATTGTATGTACAGCGCTGTGTAAATTTACAGCACTTCATAAATAAAGGTTAATAATAATAATAATAATAATAATAATAATAATAATAATTCTGTCATTCAATCTGTCAGCTATTTCAGGCTGTCTCAAAGTAGCCGTACAAATTCAACTGTGATACAACTATGGAAGAATCAGATAAAATCTACCATATGCAAGCAAAACATGATACAAACTTAAGGTAACCCGCAACCTTAACTCTGATTTAGTGAATATGGTTTTGAGCAAGAGCAATCGACAACTTTGCTAGGAAGAACTTAACAGGTGTTTCCAAAAGAAACAATTTCCAAGTCGATCCCCATATCTGCAGGACTGGTACCTGCAGTTTCACTTTCCCACCTATGAAAAAAATATGTTCTTTCTAGGCATTTTCTAGGTCCACCAGCATGATTCTATGGTATGTTTCTGGAAGAAGCTGACCATAGAATTGTGCAAGAAGACCTAGAAGTTCCTGGAAATGTGTCCATTCTAGGTATCTCTAGGCCCTCTAGTGCAACTCTGTGGTGACATTCTGCCAGAAGTTATTCATTTCAATAGGGTTTGCTATTATCTGCAGTTTTGTGTTTCCATAGTGTGTCCAGGAAAGTAGCCACCATGGATATAGGAATCATGCTATATTTTATTGTGTGCTCTTTCTATATTATTCAGACAAATAGTATCAAGAAATACCAGGGCCCTTGAATATTACTATATATACTTGTGCACAAGTCTACCTTGTGTATAAGTCAAGGAAAGGTTTTAGGGCCAAAATCATGGATTTTGAAATGATCCGTGGATAAGTCAAAGGTAAAACTTGGGGGGAGAAGAACATTTTAACATCGGTTTGAAAAGGAAGGAACTGGAGGGAAATGGGGTATTTAGTGGGGAATCACCTCTTTCACATTTGCATGCACACTTACACACTCCTGCCTCAGCAGCTCTTTCAGAAATCACTGCTGAGGCACAGAGAATGGGGCATTGAGGAGGTGCTTCTTTTAGGATCTTTCTGAGTTGTATTACTGTATTGACCCTTATATAAGTCAACACTTTAGGGTCAATTTTGGGGGCATAATTTTTTGACATATAGGCGGGTTACACACCGCCAAAAAGTACATGCTCAGCATGTACTAGGGTTTGGAAGGGGCGTCACTTCCGGACACCCCTAACCCTAGTACATGCCGAGCATGTACAAAATGGCAGCGCTCTACTTTGGCGCCGCCATTTTGACATAGTGAATGCTTAGCGTCCGCATGTCCCGGCACCATTATGATGCTGCAAGTGTGCCAATGGCACGACATGGGCCAGCTTCCTGGTGCTGTGGCGGTGTAGCATTTAGATGCCACACACTGCTGGAATGCCACAAAGCCACAGTGGGGTGGGAAAAGCTGGCTTTTTGCCAGTGAAAAAAGGAGCAGCAATTTTCCACTTCTTTTTGTGCCAGAAAAAAAGCAGATTGGGGCCATGGCCCCAATCCAGCTCCTTCACGGCAATCTGTTCCACTGCTTAGTTGGATCTTTGTAAAAATTATTATAAGCCACTTTGAATCCCATTTTGGGAGAAAAGAGAGATATAAGTGCAATAAATCAATCAATAAATATGTAGAAGAAATAGTAAAGATTATCTTTAACAGGTGGGAAAGGCTTCTGAGGGGCTTCAATGACCTCCTTTTCATATAAATTTATGTAATGAATCCATAACTGAAGTTACAACCAGTGAAAGGACATTTTCATAATAATGTATCAAAGGTGTCCAATGTTGCCTGAGCAAAAACATGCAATCGATAAAAACAAATATGATGACTGGAATAAAAGCAGGATCTCAGATTTTCTTACCCATTTATCAAACATTCTCTCTCTCTTTCATATCAATATTAACAAAACTACAAATGTTCTTTCAACAATATTATGACTAACTTAAGTTCAATATTATAAAACCATTATTAGTTGGTTTCAAAACGCATTGCAACAGAGTAAGCTAGAATACAGAATATTTTGCCCTGACCTGATTTCTTTTAATGCAATATAACTTTTTGTAAGATGCCTTAGGAACCTGCTGAAAGCAGATAATAAAACTTCAGTAAAGAAATAGAGAACCATTAGAGAGGCCTTGGACAAAATGGCTGAGAATTAAAAAGGAAAAGAAAAGAATAGACAACAAAAGAAAATAAGAGTGAAATGGCCCAGTTTTGAAGGCCATCTGAATGGGGAATTTATTATTATAAAGTCTCTTTTAAAACATTTCTCTACTATACTATTTTACAACTTTAAGTCAGAGTTAGAGAGCCAATAGATAGAATAGATGTATTACAGATAGTTGTCCAGTAGATACAATCTATTACAGATACAGTAGTTGTCCTGGTGGCGCAGTGGTTAAATGACTACTGCAGCCATTCACTCAAAACCACAAGGTTGCGAGTTCAAGACCAGCAAAAGGGTCCAAGCTCGACTCAGGCTTGCATCCTTCCAAGGTCGCTAAAATGAGTACCCAGACTGTTGGGGGCAAATTAGCTTACTTGCTAATTAGCTTACTTGCTGTTCACCGCTATCATCTTTGGAATAGCGGTATATAAATAAAAACAAACAAACAAAAACAAAG
>NW_024806827.1:0-3868 GCF_019175285.1 Sceloporus undulatus | reverse complement strand
CGTCCAGACCCACCGACCCCGGTAGACGGGGGTGTTTAGGGGCTTTGGAAGCGGCGCCGCGGGCCGGCGGACGGGCAGCGTCCGAACTTCCCATGTCTTGCGCCAGCGAAGTGGAGGGGGGCGCACTTGAGGGGCCGCCACGAGCCTGAGCAGCTGGAGCAGAGGCCGAAGGGGCTGATGCAGGCCGAGAGTCTCCCTCCCTGATCTTGCCCTGGGCGATAGCGGACGTCAGCCGCGACTCCCTATTCTTGCGGGCCTGGGAAGACATAGACTTACAGAGGCTGCAGACCCTGGGGTTGTGGTCCCGGCCCAAGCAGAAGAGGCAAGAAGAATGAGGGTCCTGAACAGGAACCTTTCCTCCGCAGATGTCGCATTTCTTGAAAGGAGGAGACATCCTGAGAAGTCAAGAAGGGAAATCCAAAAGCGAAGTCCAAACGGTTCGAAGTCAGATAAACGAGAAAGACGGAAAGCCGAGGTCAAACAGTCCGAGTCAAAAATACCAGTGAAGTCCAAAGAGCAAGAGCAAGAGCGAAGTTCCAAGCAGCCACTAGCACGGCGGAAAAAAGGAACTGGGGAAAGAGCGGGAAGGCAGGGGCCTTATAACGGATGGGCGGGGTTACCGCCAAAAAGTTTCAATATGTTGCAGAGTTAACTCTGCCCAGTGATTCCAGTAGGTTCCGAGCAGCACTGCGCAGGCGCAGTAAAACCCATTTGTATGATTCGCAGAGACCACGAAGAAGAAACATAACAAGTAGAATTTATTTAACAGCTAACTTTGGTATTCAGGGCAAAGAATTTGGGTTCATTTAACTGGAAAGAGTATTTTGCTAGGTGTATGGTAAATATTTTCATTCAATGGCTCCCACAACCATTTTAATACATGAAAGCACATGTACAATCCTAATTGTTTTCACATGATGCAACTCTAGTGGCTAGATAGGTCATTTACTGCACCTCTTTCACAGATATATAGTGTCAAAAATAACATATTTCACAGAACAGCTCTAAAGGACTGCCAATTTTATTTTTGCAGGGCTCCGGGGATTTTAACTTACTTCTTTAATGTCATTTGAGTATCAGTCCAGATCCTGAGACTTTAAAACAGCTGCCTGATAGGATGAAATTCAGAAAAGACAGAGTTTCCCATCACTTCATCTCTCTACCAGTAAAAGCTTCTGCTAAACATCAGCCTATCATGACAGAAGCACTGCCAGAAATTACAGGCTGCGGGAATTGGCAACTTTGCCATCAACGATGCCACAAAACTAATTTTCTTCCCGACACTGGCTCAAACATTTCCAAGTTCAACTCCAAGCAGGGTTTACCACCTTCTCATTGGTTAATGCTTTTTAATAGCTGTTTGACACACTGACATTGAGCAGCAGAGAAATAAAGTAACAGGTAAAGGGTTGTTCCTTTAATTTGTATGGAACAAGTTGCTGTTAAATATACAGGAGCTGGGCTGCTGAAAAAGCTGGCCAACTGTTGTCCCAATCCAGTTAAATTTAGCCTTGTTCGTTGAAAGCAATGAAGTTATGTTTGTTCCATCTATTTTTTCCTCAACTAGTTCAATCAATGAGTCTTCCAATGCAACTCTCTGTATATGTGTGTGTGTGTGTATACACACATATACATACATACATACATACATACATACACACACTGTTTTCAATACCCAGTTAGGCTTACTTTAGGTAAGAACTTATAGGACTGTAGCCTTAGTCATGTAGCAGGCATTAGTTGGATTGTGCCCCTATTTATTGACCGTATTGGTTTCTCATTTCTGCTAAGCCTTGCAGCAAAGGTAGGAAATTTCCAGGATGAGAGTACTGTACACTCACCCTGCCATAACCAAACTTGCCATTGCTAGTGTAAAAATTAGTTATCTCCCCTTTGAAACAAGGCATGTGGGGAGGGTATGCCATTTGTATTGTGCATTTCTTGATACGATCAGCTGACTAATCAATACACTTGTTTTTGCATGGCTTTAAAGCCAAATCCCAGTCCAGAGAATGCAACATGGCTTCAAAACAAGGTTAGTACTATCCATGAGCCTTGTTTTAAAAGAGGATATTGCATTTTGTATGACAGTATACTACTGGTTAGTCATTTTTCGTTAGTATTTACATGGGAGACTGAAAACATATACCAGGTGCTGTAGGCTATATTTCAGAGGAATGAACTGGGAAAACTACCTCTGAGTACTGTCAGCCCTCTGTATCCATGGATTTCTTATCTGTAGATTCAACCATTTTATCATTTTACCATTTTACTACTCCATTGTATTTAATGGGACTTGAGCATCCATGAATTTTGGCAACCACAGGGGTCCTGGAACCAAACCCCAGTGGATACCAAGAACCCACTGCTTGCTTAAGAAAATCCTATGAAATTCATGGAATTACCATAAGTAGGCAGGAAGGCACACACACACGCACAAACTGCTGCAGTATAGCATATTCTGTGATGGTGGATGCAAAAACAGAACAGGGAAGTACATGCAGGTCAAGGGTCATAACTTGCACCCCACCTCAGGGTATACAGGTGTCTTTCTTTCTGGAAAAAATGCTTACACGCAGAATCAATGAGTGTGTTTTATACAGTACAGGATCGAAGGAACTGCTACATTCTTCTCTGTGGATGACTTACTAATCTCTAGCAGGGAATCGTTGACTCAGTACACATTATTTACATAGTGCCATTGATGTACAGAGTGTTTTACAATGAATGGGAGGATGGGTTCCTTTCTTCAAGGCCTTATAATCTATAAATTATACAAGTGAGACAAAAGAGGGAGGGGAGGCAGAACTAAAGAGAGGATAAATATGCAATCATTCCATCTGCATATATTTTAGGCATAATTATACCAGGAATAGGGGCACTTAAGGGTTTGTGTCAAAGGCTTCATGGATAATTTTTCATTTAAAAGTCACGCTCAGACCAAAAGCAAGTTACCTGAGCCACTTTATGAAAACAAGACTTACATGCATCTTACGGACTTACCTAATCTGAACTGGTTTTAACGGGGCAGTATTTGAGTTTTTCCAGGACAGAGTATGAAAAGTGTCGAACAAAAGCCCCAAGTGAGAACATGAATTTGGAAGCGTGCCTAGGGTTGTTATAACAACATCACAAGCTCACGTCTAGTTACACCCTTCTTTGGTGAGTCACCTAGACTAACTCTTGGTCACTCCATCCCTTCTCAGAGACTGAATTCTCAATAAAAGCAATAGGGTCTTGCTGGGGGTGGGGGTGGGTGGAGATGCATACAGTTCTGATGTCATTGGTGGCCAGAAAAGAGGAGCCTTGAGTAACTGTTCCTATAATTCCTACACTTCAAGAAAACAATATCTATGCCAAGACATTTCCTAGAACTTATGAATCCTTCCAAAAATGGGCTAACAGAGCAGCACAAAGTGCAAGGCAACTAAGACACACCTTGCAGGAAGTTAAAATGTGAGCAGGGTCTCTCATTAAACAACTGGCTGTTTTTTCTCTCTTTTTCGTTAAGCAGACCAATGTATTCTGAACCCATCTTACAAAGAATACAATGCATAGCCAAAAGAAAAGAGATGCACCTTCTGCAGTAGTTGTTAATGCTGTTGTTGAATACACAGAAATGAATCCACTAAAATAGGAAAGCTATGTTGACTTCTATGTGATAATTTATTCATACAGGACCTTTTCTGTACCCAGGACTCTCAAAACTGTGATATCTGGACACTTCCTTGTTCATTACATTCTGCTTTTCCATCAAGGATCTCAAAAAGGTTCCAATGGCCTGTTACAGACAGCCAAAATAAAGCTGCTTCAAGTCACAGTGGAGGTATGGTGTTTCAATGATGCATGCGTCCTAAGAGTCCAGAAG
>NW_024806826.1:0-3868 GCF_019175285.1 Sceloporus undulatus | reverse complement strand
GGTGCAGCTTCCGGATTCTTAGGACCCATGCATCATTTAAACAGCATACCTCCAAAGAGACCCGAAGCAGCTTTATTTTGGCAGTCTGGAACAGGCCTATATAGACCAGCTTCCTGCCTAGTTGATTAGTCTTTTATTTCTAGGTAATACTTATTGCTGAGCCAAAATCCAAGGAAATAATTTGAGGAAAGCTACATGGATAGGGTCATACTACACAAAAGAGCCAGGGAAGCCAGTAAAATCCTGAACCTGCTCTTCATATCCTGGTACCTCTTACCATTTATCAAGCTTTTTTTATCATCTGCAGACTGTGAAAAGGAGGCAAATCCATCCACTTCCCCTTGTTAACAGCTGATGAGGAACAGAGCCAGCATTAAGTGGAAACTGGTCAGATTGTGTGTAGTGACAGGGATAAGCTATGGCTGTTCAGGCAGCAGGGCATAAGGTCCAGTGAGGAACATGTACAACCTTGGGACCTCACTTCCTGCCAAGTGCTGCAAATAGAAACCACACAATGGTTGCTTTACAACAATGGTGAACAACTTGTGGCCTTCTAGATGTTGCTGGACTACAACCCCACCATCTCTCACTATTGGCTAAGCTGGGTGGGGCTAATGGAAGTTGTAGTGTAGCATCATTCGGAGGGCCACCACTTGTCCACCACTCTTTTAAACAGTTTGGAAATTTTGGAAGTTCACAGTACCCTTAAACAAACCTGGCATGGCTGGCATGCAAAACTCTAAACAGAGATATACACACTGACAAAAGTAGTTTGAAAGCAAAGCAGTAATAGGAGAATTCTTAGCAGTAGACTATGGGACTGTATATAGAAATACTACTGGTTAGGAAAAAATAATCAGGCTGAGAATGTAACTTAATTCTTACAGATCATAAAGATAATCAGAAAGGTCTCTTACTCCCTGAAACTACAGCTGAATTGCCAAGAAACAGTTGAGCAGTTAGTGTATAGAGGTACAATATTTTCCAAATTTCTGTAGAAGACCCCTCCAGTGACTCCATCTCATTGTGTAAAAGGGGGCTGCCCACCTTGGCGGGCTGGCCCGGTTGCCATGCGGGGAAGCCACGCAGCACAGGCCAGCTCTTCCAGCTCGGGCGGCCCCACAGGCCTCTGCATGGGGCCACTTGAGCTGTGATTGGCCAGCGCTGGGGGTTGGGGAAGGGACTTCTGCCACACCAGTGGGACTCCATGTCCCAGAAGGTGCCGGGGGTGGAAGTGCCTCCCCATTGGGCAGTGTCACTACTTGCCGCCGCCCGGGATTGGTAGGGAGGCCAGGAGGCGGGCCTTTTGCCCTTCCTGGCCTCCCATTGGTCCGGAAGCCTATTTAAGGCCAGGAGGCGCCCGGCCCCGTGCCATTTGCAGCTTGGCTCACCCACCCACTCTCCCTGTGGGATCTGGGTTGCTGTCGCAACTTTGGACGCGGTTGCATAGGTCTCGGATCTGGTGGGCGTGGTTTCCAGGGCTGCGTAGCACTGGATCAGGAGTCCCATGAGGACACGAGGGTGCTGTGAGCGATGCGGTGATGCCATTGCGGGGGCAACATTGATACAGCATCCCCCGTTGACAAGGGATGGAGATGCAATGATGCGCATATGTGGAGATGCGATCAATTGCATGATCGATTATTGGAACGTGGGTGTTAACCAGATATCCCTTGCCATCTCGAAGCTTGACACTTTGGTTCATCCAGTCAGTACGGGGCTGATGGATGACAGATCCAGACCTCATGCATCAGAGCCAACCCTACGTTTCTGGTTGTTGTCTTGTTGTTTTGGTTGTGTCAATAAAGTTGTGGCCTTTACCTCCAACTGCTGTGTATGGTATCTGTCCATGGCGGCTTGCCTCTGAGGCAATTGTATGTCTTGCAAATCAATACATGATGGAAAAATATGATTCACCCTGAAACTACTGACTTTCTTCATTAAAAATAGTTCAAATGCAACTGTTCACCAAATTTACCTGAGAGCATGGGAAAATTTACCTACACAGTGTCTCAGCCAGCCAGGATACTGTTTGTGGCTTTGGAACAAAGAGTGGAATGAGCTAGGCTAAGATAGCTGAGAAAGACAGAGAACCTAGTTTGTCATCTATACTTTCTCCAAAACAAATGTAATACAGCCTGTGGTCTTATTCGTGTATCTTTTTCATCCCTTAGGATTTGTCAGAAAAAGCTACATAATTGGCCCTTCTCTTATGTGTGTGTAAATAAATAAAATACATAAAGCATAGAGGATTCTGCTGAAGAAGCATCTGCCTCCCTTTTTGCCAGAGCCCTGTGTCTTTCTGGCAAAACAGATGTAATCAAACATGTCTCTCATATTGAGGCCTGAGGGGATAGAAACCAGATCAGCCTGAGTGCTGCTGTAGAGAAAGCCCATGTCTTCAAGCAGAATCCTATGGGAGATGATGAAGCCTTCAAGGCAAAAAGTCCTTTCACAATGGTTAAGTTGGTTCAGTGTGCCCCTCATTATTTTCTTCCTGGACTTCATTTAATTAAATCAGGCTCATTCCCTGAATTCCCATCTTGCATAAGCTGGAAGCATGAATTCTGTTTAGGACTGAGTAAATCTGAGGTGGATCTGCATTAGTTCCAGTCCTAATTTGGGGGGGTGGGGGGGAGAGACAAGAATAAATTATGTTCAGTAATAAAAGTGTTTTGGATTATTTCTAGATATCTTGGACAATGGATAATGATATTGAGGGTGCAGTTCTAAACATCTGAAGCACCTCAGATTGGGAAGGGCTATATTATGTCATCATAACTGTTGTGCAAATACATCAGCAACCTTGCCCCCATTCAACATGTCTGAAAATATTTGGATGTGAAATGAGGACTCCTGGTTCACAATAGCAAATATACAAGGCTCCTGTCTTCACTGCATAGAATACCTATCTGATGAGTAAAATTACAGAAGATAGATGTTCAACCAGTGCACATTCTCCTATAAGCTTATTTTCTGTTAACATACCAATTCACATATATTCCAGAAGCAGAAGAGTTAATGTTTCAGTGAAACAGCCCCCACCTTCCAATGCTCTCAGCTCCTCTCAAATGATATAGCCAGTCCTGGAGTTCATGGGAGCTGTACCTGTGCTTTGTCTTCATCTGTCACCTCTACTGACAATCAGATCCATCTTAAATTGGGAGAGAGTCAGGGCAGAGGGAAGCAATAATTAGACTCTGTGCAGTTTGCTCTCCTGAAATACCATAGCCCAGTGATGCGCAAGGAGACAGTCCTGACACTTTTATTGCTGCCTGGCTGTCCTTATTCATCCTTTGTGTAGGAGGGGATGCTTTAGAGCTCTCCTGTCTGTGATATAGGCCAAAAAAGGTTTTCAGTTTGTTAGAGGAAAGGCTGCCATTAACTCATCATCTCCAGATGATTCAAAATGCTGTACCTAAATATTGACATTCTTTGATTAGAATAATTATGGAAACTATTATAGTGACCAGTTTTGTACCATGATCACCACATCACACCTGTAAGGAAAGCATACATTTGGAATGGGATGTTGACTAGAGTGGATGGAATCAAAAAGGGAACCAAATAATTTGTAGTGCAAGAAATACAAACAAAATGTAATACTACTTTCTCTTTCACATTTTTTGAAAGCACACAGATTGCAATTTTATATATTTTTACCTGGGAATAAGAAATTAAATTCAGTAGGACTTGAGTTTTGAGTAACCATCCTTCTGTTTAATCATGCAGCCCTCTTGATATATTAATAGTGGTTTTGTCCCAAATCAGTTTTCTGTACCATTTGTTCAGATCCCATAATACAGCAAGGGCCACAGACAAGAATTTACTTCTATTATTATTCATGGTAAGATTTCAAAGTTCAGAA
>NW_024806825.1:0-3868 GCF_019175285.1 Sceloporus undulatus | reverse complement strand
TTTTCCCTTTTTCTTATTACTTCCATGATTTCTGCTGTTGTGATCGGTCCATTTAAGATAGTTCTTTGTTGGTCTGAAAGTGGCTTTAAGTTAGCTTTTCCCAAAAACTCCTCTATTTTGGCTCTAGACGTTTGAGATCCTTTATATAATTTAGCATAGAATTTTTGGAAGACCTTCTTAATTTTATTTTGGCCAGATGTTAATGTCGAATCTTTCTTTATTGCCGTAATCGTGTTTTGTTGTTTCAACTTCCTTATTTTATTGGCAACCGTCTTCTTGGCTTGTTTTCTGGTTCAAACTTCCTTTGTTTTAGATATCTAATTTATTCTAGATTTCCATTGCTTCTTCTGTATAGGTTTATGAGGGAAGACTGCATCCTGGACTATTCTAATTTTGGGGATGTGAAGACCTATGGAAATTCATTTTATAAACCCAGTGAAACAAATATCTCACAAGGCTCTAGTAAACAACACAGAAAAACACAGTCCCCACACAAAGGACTCACTGGCGCATTGTGTGTCTGGGGTCTGGAAATCCAACTTTCACCTTCTAGGAAGACAATGCTGCCAGAGACTGCATTTGGGGCTTTATACCTGCAAAGCATGGGCTCACTCTCTCAGCTGCAACCTTTCCATACAATCCTGGACTGAAACATTTAAAGATAAGTCCTCTTTCAGCTCCAGGAATAAAGACCTACCTTCAGTACAAAGACCCTGATTCCTGCGGCCCCAAACAGGCCTCTTCTGCAGCCCTTTATTGCTGGAGCTTCCCCGGGTCCTCAGCCGTAGAGAAGGGTTGCTCCGAGTGCGAAGGAGGAGGAGGTCCACAGGGCTGAGGGAGAGAAGGAAATGGGGAAAGGTCAGTGCCAATGGCCAAGGAGGGCAGAAGGTGACAATGCCTAAGAAACTCCTCTGAGTCCCAGCCCTTCTAGGAATGAGTGGCAGGAGTGAGTCCAGGGGGCTTAAGGGGTCTCCTTTCCCAGAGGGGGAGGCAAGGACCGGTGGGACCCTCCCCAGCTAGGGCAAAAAGGGAAGGTCTCTTTCCCACCTCTCTCTCCCAGCCCCCAAAGCCCAGCCTCCCCACTGGCCCTGAGTCCCTGCCTCCCCTTCCTCAGGACCCCACAGGCCCCTTCCTTCCTTCCTCTTCCTCCTTCCTTCCTTCTCCTCCCTTCCTCCTTCCTTCCTTCGCCCCAAAATAGAGGGCCAGAGGCACAAAGGGACACACTTTCTTCCTTTTGGCCCAAGGAGCCGGCCTCATTCTCACTCTGGAAGCTCCGGAGAGAAAGAGATACCTCTGTTCAACTGAGGCCTCAGAGAAGGTTCCGAAACCTATTCCCCACAATCACAAGCAGCACAAAATGGCTGCCAGAACACAAAATGGCTGCCTGAACACAAAATGGCCGCCTCTGCCTCAGTGCTTGGCAATTGGCAGTTTGAGGCCTTCAGGGAATCTAAAATGGAGGATGAAAGTGCCCCAAAGTCGGAAGGGACCCCAAACAGGATTTCTGAACCTAAACAACACAGAAAGGTTTTCCTGATGGCACCCGATGGCTGTGAGGACACAAAAGTCCCCAAACAGGATTTCCAAACCTTAACAACACCTAAACATTTTCCTGGTGCTATTGAAAGGAGGAACCTGATTCCCCCCTTAATTACAATCAATAGTGAGACATATTAATATTAGTATTAAGAGTGCCCATCGTCCACAACCAGCTCAGTTCTTGACCGCTCAGGGAGGCCAGTCCAGCTGCAGGTGGCCCTCCGTCTGTCCTCCTTTCCTAATGCATTCCTCCTCTTTTCCCCAGCATCAGCCCCTTTCCCAAGAAGGCTGCATCCGCACTATAGAAATAAGGCACTTTGACTCCGCTTTAACCGCTCAGTGCTATGGAATCCTGGGATTTTACCTTTGGACGCTTAGCCTTCTCTGCCAGAGAGCTCTCATGCCACAACAAACTACAAATCCCAGGATTCCATAGGATGGAACCAGGAGAGTTAAAGCAGTTTCAAACTGAATTATTTCTGTAGTGCAGATACAGCCTGTTTCGGTTGTAAAAGGATCGAAGGACCCAAGTCGAATTTTCATCCTGTTAAAAATGTTTTTGCTTTTTTAAATATAAGAAGTTTGTTTTTCTGTCTAATCCTTATTCTTCTTGTTGTTTGTTTGTTTGTTTGTTTCATTCTTGGTAATATGAGATGGTCTGGTCTGCCTCCTTCCTTCTTCCTTGAAAATCTATTGATAAGAAAATTGGGGAGACTTTTAAAACCTCCCAAAGGAGCTACTTTTGGCCTTTTTGGGGGACAATCTTAGAAGGGATAATTTCTGATCCCTTTTAAAACCCACGTTCCCCAGAAGGAGCAGAGCTGTGTAATAAGAAAACCCTCTCACAAAAGACACACAAAAGACACACAAAGAGACACACTTCCTTCCTTTTGGCCCAAGGAGCCTGGCCTCCTTCTCTCTCTGGAGCCTCAGGAGAGAAAGAGAAGCCTCTGTTCAACTGAGGCCTCAGAGAAGGTTCTGGAACATTATTCCCCACAGTCACAAGCAGCACAAAATGGCCGCCTGAACACAAAATGGCTGCCTCTGCCTCAGTGCTTGGCAGATGGCAGTTTGAGGCCTTCAGGGAACCCAAAATGGCAGATGAAAGGGCCCCAAAGTCGGAAGGGACCCCAACGGGATTTCTAAACCTAAACAACACAGAAAGGTTTTCCTGATGGCACCCGATGGCTGTGAGGACACAAAAGTCCCCAAACAGGATTTCCAAACCTTAACAACACCTAAATATTTCCTGATGCTATTGAAAGGAGGAACCTGATCCCCTCCTTAATTATAATCAATAGTGAAAGATATTGATATTAAGAGTGCGTATTGTCCACAACCAGCTCAGGTCTTGACCTCTCAGGGAGGCCAGTCCAGCTGCAGGACTGGGACCACTTTAACTGCCCTGGAGCAGTGCTGGGGAATTCTGGGAAATGTAGTTTTGTGAAACATTGAGCCTTCTCTTTCAGAGAGCTCTGGTGCCACAATAAACTCCAATTCCCAGGATTCCCTAACACTGGGCCAGGGCAGTTAAAGCGCACTCAAACTGGACTATTGCTGCCCTGTGTTTTGGACCTTACTTGGCCGCAAATTGCCCATAGCCTGCAATGCATCTCCTAATTCTGTTGCCAGTCCCTCCCTCCCAACACTTTCTCATTTCCCCCCAAAACAAGCGCAAAGCTGGCAGATGGAAAGAGGTTTTAAAGCAGCATTTAAATCTGCATTATTTATTTTTAAAAGACTAAATCTCCCTTATGCTATTATCAGGTTTGTAGCTATTATTACAGAAAAACGTAGAGTGCAAACTCCTCAAGTACCGTTATTTTCTGGAGTGAGATGTGCTTTTCCAATTGACTCACTGTGATGATCTCCGTGGTCCAAGCAGCCAAACCGCAGCCCTGTAATATTAATAATAATAATAATAATAATAATAATAATAATAATAATAATTTATACCCCTCTCATCAGCCAAAAGGCTATCAGAGTGGCTTACAAATTGTTAATTAGACATTTAGACATTATAAAGCGCAGAAGGCACTTTAATTCCTTAAATCATGCTGCCACCACCCAGTGAATTATCAAAGGGTTTCCCTTAACCTCCACTGGGACCGGTTAAGGAACCTTATTTCTACTTCTTTACTGATCTTCCAAGCATCAACCGAGCCAAGACACGTGTAAAAGGATTGTCTTGTAGTAGATACTCTAAGGAGGTATGTATTATAAACAACAAAACATAACTGAAATATAAGTCATACAAGATATTAAGAATCTTGCAGGTACAATACACTCGTCCCCCGGGTTACGAAATTAATTCGTTCCGCCGCCATTT
>NW_024806824.1:0-3869 GCF_019175285.1 Sceloporus undulatus | reverse complement strand
CCGGAGAAATTCGGGAGGGGGCCCCCCGAATTTGACCATTTCGTTCCAGAGCAATGCTGCCAGTGTGAATGAGGCTTTAGATAGCAAAATGGAACTTCGAAGTGCATCTGTTTTCTTACATGTCTTAGTCCTGATCCAGGCCATCTCACACACCTTACATTTAGGCTGAAAACCAATTTTAACTCAGACCCCATACTCTCTAGCTCATTTGCTCTGGACAGAACTGGGCAGATCCAGTTGCTCCCATACCAAATCTCCCACCGTAGAAGTTCTGACTACCCTTTACCTTGATCGATGCCATTGGCCCCTCGAGGTTCACATTTGCAGTACCGCTTTAAAATGGAGCCTCCTTTGTTGTCAGTCAAATTCACTTCCGCTTTCGTCAAAGGTGACATATCCTACAACCATTGGCCAACCGAACGGGTGCTTTCCCCCCTTCTTTTTTTTAAAACTGGTGGCAGTGTTCGCATAGTCTGTCAACTTGTCAAATTTAAAAACCTCCAGGTGTGTGTGTCTTTTGTGTGTATTTGGGTCATTACAGATTATGGCAACCCTAAAACGACCCCATTCTGAGGTTTTCTTGGCAAGATTGGTTCCGAGGAGATTTGCCATTGCCCTTCCCCTGAGGCTGAGAGAGTGTGACTCCCCCAAAGTCATGGGTTTCCACAGCCTTCCCTCTGAATGCCAGCCTCTAGCTTCCCCTTCGCTTCCAGCCCAGCGTTTCCTCCTCTTTGGAACCGCTTCCCTTCCCTTCACTTCCAACCCAATGCCACCTCTGAAGCCCTTGCCCCCCCCCCCCCCCCCCCCCGGATGCCAGCCTCTTCCCTTATCTTCACTTCCAGTCCAATGCCACCTCCAAAGCTCTTGCCTCCCAACCCCAGATGCCATCCTCTTCCCTTTCCCAGCCCAAAGCATGTGCGTAATCTGTCACAATAATAATAATAATAATAATAATAATAATAATAATACCTCACCTCAGAATGCCATCTCTGCATCCTCTTTCTTTGCTTTCCCTCTGATTGCCACCCCAGAATGCCATCTCTGCTGCCTCTTTCTTTGCTTTTCCTCTGATTGCCACCCCAGAATGCCATCTCTACATCCTCTTTACTTTCACTCCGATTGCCACCTGAGAATGCCATCTGTCCTTACATGCACATATGTAGCAAAAGCATTCACACACTGTATCATTTTGCCTAATTTAAAAAGGAACAGAAAGCATTCACATATTCTGTCACACACACACACACACAAATAATTTTAAAAAATGCTGCTTGCAAAGCGACCGGTGTGAGAGGGGAGGCATGTTCTGCCCACTGCCCTCCCTCTGACCTAAATCCCTCCCCTGAACTTGACCCGATCATGACCAGGGCCAAGTTCACATTTTCTGGCAGCAGCAGAGAAGAAACAGGTTTTCCTAAAAGAAACTGGAAATAATCCACTTTCAGAAAAAAACGCTCTAAGGGGGATTTGCCCTGGATTGGGTGTGCAAGACCCTAATTCTGATATTTTTAAACTGGTGCCAATGGTAACTTCCCACTTTTAATCCAAGTTACAATTCAGTACAAAAGTTAGTTTGAATGGCCCCTCAATTTTCTGATTCCTGGGTGATGACATCATGCCAGAAGGTGGGCTTCTGTACTTTCCACCTTAATATCATCTTCCAGAGGTAAAGTGGGTAGATTCTGTGATACATCTCAATTGACCCCCACCCCACTCTTGTAGTTTTAGTGTACCTTTCTTAAGGAGTCCTCCAAGTACTAAATCTGATGTGGTATCAGTGCTCAAATAACACATGAAACACTGATAGTATCAGAAATACTGGGAGATGCATGAAGTGACTGCACAAGAGAGGAAACTCCATATTTCCCCTTTCAGCACTGGGCCTGCTGGAGGGAAAAGGCCTGGAGCAATTGTTCTAACTGAACTGTTGATAATCTGACCCTGTGGGAACATTGTCTGTGTTTTAATTTTTATGGCACAGGCTTTTAATTGTGACGTTGTGCCTGGTTCTGCTACAGCAGGTGTCATGTATTCTTGTTGCTTTTAATTTTTGGTATAGTACTCTAAAAGAGGGTTTCAGTTTAAAAAGCAGCAACATATAAATGTTGGCACAAATGAATAAATTAATCCATGTCAGCTATGGTACATAAAGCATATTATAACACTCCATCTTTTTGATACAGACATAGGAGATTATTAAGCTAGGGCCAGTTCTGGAGCAATAGCACTGTTGGTAGATAACAGAATAACAGTGCTATAGCAATTGAAATTTTCAAAACGTTGTGCAATTGCGCTTTAATGACAACATAAAACTGAAAGAGGATCACTATTGTGTTCCACATAAATCAATTAGTGTATTGGTATTATATGATTGAATATGTCACCTATGTGCCGTTTCGGTGCTACTGTGCATGTTTGAAAATTATGTTTCCATCCCACACAGAATAAAATAAGTTTTATATGGTTCACAACATTATTTTTATCCATTGGAAACAAAATTGTGCCCTACCTCTCAAAACAAGATTGACATTCACCACAAAACCCACTACTAAACCAACCTCGTAATGAGAATGAATTGCCTGTTGAAATGCAGTTTGGGTAACAGTCCTGGATTGCTTCCCTGATAGTGTAAATGAAATGCTATTAACTTCCTCACCTTCACAATCAGGCTTCATTCATGCTGTTGGCAAGCCTTCCACAGCACTCCCCCATGAATGAGAAGTTGCAGGAGCATTTCAGTGTGTGCACGGAAGAAGTACTGGATAAACATGATGCCATCTGAAAATCTTCAGTACAAACATGCAATTATGTTGGAACATTCCTTTTCCTCCCATTTCTTTTCCCTGTCTGATAATCTCCATGATGAGGCCAGATTGTTTTTGTCATATAAAAAAGGCTAAAATGCATGACAGTGGTATTTTTATTATGTTTTGAATGCAAGTACAGGTAAGGCTACAACAGATGCAAAATGGATGTTGGATTCGAATTCCTAAACCAAAAGAAGGCCAGGAATCTGGATTTTCTGTCATTATTACCAGATACTGTTTTATGCTGCTCACCTCTACTCCTTCCTCACTTTTTTTACAGTCATTTTTAAAAAAATAAATTTTATTAATCTTTAAAATACAAAATATACTTATTTGGGTATATACAATTATTCTCATTCATATAGGCAAATCCATAGTTAAACAACTAGTAATCTGTGTAATGTCCAATATAATAATAATAATAATAATAATAATAATAATAATAATAATAATAAATTTATATTTTCTCACCTCTCCCCATGGATCTTCTTCTTTATCTTCTTTATCTTTATCATGGGCATTGTCTTCATTGTTTCTTCTTCTTATCTTGTTGTCCTACATATACATCAGAATTCTCCCATATTTTTAATCTAGTCTTCCATCTAACATACTTAATAATATACATTCTGGAGTTTCCTCTAATATGATTCCTAATATCATATTTATTGCCTCTATTATCGCCTGCAAAGACGAAGAGCCCTCCTTCCGACCACCATCTTGAGGGGGAGAGAGGCTTATGTGAAAGAGTAGATGAGCTGGACTTTCCCCCTTCCCTACTGTCATTCCCTTTTCCTTTTGACCATCCATTAAGAACCCAAGCCCTCCCTCCAGTCTATCTGCCTTGGTCCAGGCCTCGGAGGTAGAGAACTGCTGGACCTGATCCCCTTCCCCACCACCACTCCTTTCTCCATTTGTGTCGTGTTTTTTAGACTGTAAGCCTGTGGGCAGGGAACCGTCTAACTAAAAGGTTGTATGTACAGCACGGTGTAAATTTACAGTCCTTTATAAATAAAGGATAATAATAATAATAATAATAATAATAATAATAATAATAATAATAAT
>NW_024806823.1:2415-3869 GCF_019175285.1 Sceloporus undulatus | reverse complement strand
TTTTAAAGTGGGGTTTCTCTTTGGAGTTCTTCAGATTCAGCAAAAACATGATCCAGTGTATTTCTACTTTCTCTACAATAATTTTTTGTTTTACAATAGCTATTGTTGATGTTTGTGGTAGAATACTCAAGTCTCACACATGCAAGGGGGAGGGGAAAAAAACAGAGAAAAGGGCCGGAGCAATTAAATACAGGGCAGGAAGGTTGGCATGGAAGTCATACACCAGCTTTTCCTCTCGTGCAGAGATAAATGAGCATAGCAGAGCCCATCGGGAGCCTAGGTTGGATCAATAATTCACCAGGCTTCAGACTAGGCTTCAGGATACAGTTACTTGCTTTAATTAGCCTAAAGCTCTTCCACTCCTGGTTTTGTTTTCCACAGGAAGATTCATTCCTCTCGAGAGCATGCACATCCATCTCTCCCTTGCTTCATTATTAACTGGCACTTTCCCTTCACATTCCTTTGCCCTGCCTTGTTAAATTTTCCCATTCCGGCAGCACAAGAGCTTACCAGGCCTCTTTGCAGCAGTAAAAGGATATTTGGCTAAGCCTCTTCATTTCCATCTGCAGTTGTAATAGGCACAGTGTCAGAGGGTTGGCAAGCAGGGGAATATCAGATGCTGCACAGTCTTCTTAATTGCTGTTACAAGCCGAAATGTTTTTTTAACAAGTTTAGGCTGGGTAATACTCCAAACCAAAGTTTGGGAGGATCAGAGACATGGTGGAGGGCTGTTTGCTCCCCCACTTTCCTCATAGGTAGTGGGATTTCAACTAAACACAGGGAAGAAATGGAGCTGCTTTGGAAGTGACCGATTCCCTTTTGTCAGATGTTTTTAAACTGAGGCTGAGTAGCCACCTAGCATGAAGGCTGAGTTGATTTCTTGCACTGGAAGGCTTTAAATGGTTTTCAGAGCAATTTCAGCTTTAGAATTCCATGTCCGTCTAATGAGACATGTTTTCTGTGATGTCTAAATCAGGCAAAAAGCATTAGGGAAGGTAACTTTCAAAAGTTAAATGTCAACCTAAGTATATTAAACCCAACAAAACTATTCAACATCTTTATCAATGACTTGGTTGATAGACTAGAACAGTGCAGAAAAGAAAAATAAAGATGTTCTCATCTTTTAATCTCTTGATTTTTTTAAAAAAAGATCAAAGTAGGATTTTTTTTTTTAATCACAGAATGGTGTTGACCTAGGAAAGGGGAGAAAGTCACTAACAATGTAATTTGTTGTTGCTGTTGTTTATTTATTTATTTATTTAGGTGTTTATATCCCGCCCTTCAGCCCTAATGGCTCTCAGGGCGGCTTACAATGTTATTTTTGATCAGACAGTTCCCTGCCCTCAGGCTTACAATCTAAAAGACACGAAACAAAAGGAGAAGGGAATGATGGAGGGAAAGGGGATGAGGCCCAGTGGTTCTTCTCTCCCTCTAAGGCCTGGACCAAGGCAGAT
>NW_024806823.1:0-2390 GCF_019175285.1 Sceloporus undulatus | reverse complement strand
CAAGGCAGCTAGACTGGAGGGAGGCTCTTCCTTCTTCACGTCTAGTCCTTATAGCGCTGGACTGCCTGGCGACCTCCCTCTCAGGCCGGCAGCCGGCAATTTTTTTTTTTTTTTTTTTTTTTTTTTCTTTTTTTTTTTTTTCTTCTTTTTTTTTTTTCTTTTTTTTCTTTTTTTTTTTCTTCTTTTTTTTTTTTCTTTTTTCTTTTTTTTTTTCTTTTTTTTTTTTTTTTTTTTTTTTTTTTCTTTTTTTCGTGGAGGGCGGAGTCTCCTTCCTTCAGGCTAGTCCTGATGGAACTGGACTTGCCTGGCGAACTCCCTCTCAGGCCGGCAGATGGCAGTTGTGGAGGGTGGAGTCTCCTCCTTCAGGCTTAGTCCTAATGGAGCTGGACTTGCCTGGCCAACTCCCTCTCAGCCGGCAGATGGCAGTTGTTCTTGTGTGTATCTTCAAGTCGGGTTGTTGTGTATTTCCGACTTATGATGACCCTAAGGCAAACCATGGGATTTTCTTGGCAACGCTTGTTCAGAGGAGTTGTAGCCTCAACACACCTTGGAACTGCTAATGGCAGTTAATGTGTAGACAACACTGCTGAACTCTGTACTTTGATCCCTAGATGGCAGTTCCTATGTTCTCTACTCCTCATTCTCTGATAAACTCCAAGAAGTGATGGAAGACGCTTTCAAAATATACACCTCCCCCTCTAAGCGTGGCAGGCGTAAGACATCTTGTCCAGCCCTCAACTTGCCAAAGCCCAGAAGTCTACAACTTGTTCAGAAATTGTATTTCCCACATTAAAAAGGTGGCCAAAAGGTATGTTTGGCCCACATTGCCTAGGCTTGCTCATCATATCATCATCATCTCCTGCCTTTCTCCCAGTACAGGGGGCGGTTCACACCCAGCCAATTGTGTTTGTCGAATTCTAGCTTGTTGTATCAGAACCTATCCCATCAAAGAAACCATTGCTGTGTTAAACCAGTTGCAAACCTCAAATAGAAACTATTGGGGCAGTAAAGACTGCTCCGGATGGGCAGCTGGAGTTGCCCGTTTTTAAACTGTGGAGGTGCTGCGGCCGCCAATCTACATGGCGTCCCCTCACAGTAAAAAGACCTGGTTCTTCTGGGTTCTTTTTGTGGCACACTGCAATATGTCACAAGTGCACCATTGGCGCACTGTCACGTATGCAACGCGCAGCGACGTGCAGATACTGCATGGTGTGGCGTCATTCATGGCAGTGCCCATGTGGACAGGATGCCACATGATGCGGCTACCTGAAAGAAACTAGGGTTCCAGAGCGTGTGCAGCCTGCCGCGTGCTCTGGTGGAAGCCTAGTTTTGGTGCCGGCAATGCCACTTTTGGCGGTGTGTCTTGGGTCTGTTGATTGCAGTTGACTTATTAACCCAGAATTGTTATAACTGTGGCCTATTGGTATATCTGAAATAGTCTATGATTTATTTAAAATAAAAAAATAAATAAAACAAAACCATGATTATTCCTTATTTGTTTTCCTTAACTCTTGCCCTGAAACAGGAACTAACAAAAGGGGTAGGAAAGAAACAGATCAGAAATTGGGAAAAGTTAGTTTGCTTACAATACGGAAATTCATAGCTAAAGAAATAAGTGATGACTTGCAAATGTGACCAAGTGCTGGGAGATGCTTGCCACAGCCTAGACCATCCTTTTTGGCCTGTGCTTTCAAAAGGTCCTATATGCCTCACTCCAGCCCTTTCTTTCTCCAACATACAAAAAATTATTTACCAAGTGTGACAATTTCTGGCTTCTTAGTAGATGGCTTGGAGGCTCTTTGTGGTAGGAGATGGAGTGTTCTTTGGTTGGTGATCTTGGTGCTAGCAAAAGAGTAGTTGAAAATAAAAGTTCAGCCATTATTTCCTTATTGGATAGCAAGCAAACTGCCTTATAGTGTATCTAGACACCCAAATGGAGTGCATCAAATCTAGACATATACTTAGCGCCATTCATACCAACTTCAAGGAAGGAGATTCTAGTGTTGATAAAAAGGGGTAACACAGGCTTGTGATGAAAAACTTTTTTCCCATCATTGTAGACTGTTGTTGTTTTTTTTGGGGGGGGAGGGGTTGGGTTATTTGGCCATGTTCTAGAACAGTTTATTCCTGAACATGGCCACATAGACCGAAAAACCACAAAAAGCTATGGATGCCGGCCATGAAAGCCTTCGACTACATTGTAGCTGTTTTTCAATGTATTTTGGGTGCTGAATTTGAAAAACAAAATAAAAATGCCATACCACACACAGTTCTTTCACAAATTCAATATTTCTATATAAAATCATAGAACTTGCAACATGTGCCTCTTCATTTTAAGATACTGTACTATTTCTTATTACAGCCTTCCTGGTTTACCCAAATATAGGACC
>NW_024806822.1:0-3869 GCF_019175285.1 Sceloporus undulatus | reverse complement strand
CGAAAATTTCGTAACCTGGGTATTTCGTATCCCGAGGTACCACTGTATTAGAATAACATTAATAAAAGATTGGTTAGGATAAAGAAACAGTTTAATGACTTGGAACATAAATCAGTGTTAGGAATAAGACCCAAGGGAGAGAAAATGAAAATAAACAAAGGACCTTTTTGGTCAATGTGGCAAACATGGGGAAAATGGGGTAGAAAGCTGAAAATTATAATTACTATTGGCACCCAATAGAATGTTTGAATAAGGAAGGAGATATAGTATTAAGGAAACTGAGGGGCATCAGGTATAGGACAATTGGCGATTTGTCAAATGATGTAGGGAAACAGAAATAAATCCGTGGTCCCCAAATGATGCCTTTTACAAGATTTTGGATTTCAGCTCCCAGAAGTCTCAGCCATGTTGCCAATAGTCTGGGATTCTGGGAGCTGAAGCCCAAAATTTCTTAAAGGGCATAGTTTGGAGACCACTGAAATAAATGAAATATTAGAGGTGATAGGTAATAAACATTGGGTTCAGTTAAGTGGAATATATAAGAGTCTACAGGAAATAATATCTATAAAATGTTGCTAAAATCTACTAGAAGAAATATTGATGATGAAACAAGAAGGAAAGAAGTGATTAGGTGGTAGGATTTAGAAGATTCTATTGGATAATCAATATAATTTCATAGATCTATTGGGAGTATGAGGAAAAGATTAAGATTAGTAAGAAAGAAATCCAACAATGGATACAAGAACTAAAAATACTAAAAACAGCAAAATTAGAGAACAACAGATATATTAATCCCCTTCTCCACTGGAAATGAACGTAATACAGGTAAGAACCAATGTTCATTTCACTACCACCATTGCATCTGTGCAGTGTTGTCCAATGGAACTGTCTTGCATGGTCAGGGAGCTTTTACATTCTTCACCACAAGAGCAGTATGTAAACTACTTGAAAGCCTGCCATGAAGAATTTGCACAGTACATTCCAGATGAAATTGCTTGATCTGCTCCGATTTGGATGTTATAGTTGATGTCGTTCTAGTGCAGCGGTTCTCAACCTGTGGGTTGTGACCCCTTTGGGGGTTGAATGACCCTTTCACAAGGGTTGCCTAAGATCATCAAAAACCCATATTTCCAATGGTCCTAGGAACCGAGACACCGTTCCTCTATCCATTTTATGGTTGAGGGTCACCACAACATGAGGAACTGGATTAAAGGGTCGCGGCATTAGGAAAGTTGAGAACCACTGGTCTAGTGGATGTAACTTTATTCCCTACTTGTCCCATGTTATTGGATAGTTTCAGTTCGTTCAACCTGAAGATGTAGACAGGATTCTGGACAAAATGAGAGCCACCACATGCCTAGTATCAAAAGCATCCTGAGGCGGGCTGGTGGATTGGGTAAGGGGAGTAGTGAGTGCCACATTATAGCAAGGCAGGTTTTCAACTTGCCTAAAAGGGGCTGTGGTGATGTAATTATTGGGGATTCCCCCCCCCTTTCCTGGACCAAACTGTACTAGAGAATTGTCAGCCAGTGTGTAATATCACGTTTTGGGACAGGGATCTAGAGTGGGTGGTGGCTTCTCAGCTCCAAGCATTCCTGGATGAAACAATTTATCTAAATCCATTTTATTCTGGCTTCAGGCCTAGCTATGCAACAGAGATAGCTTTAATCGTCTTAGTAAATGCCTTACACAGGGAACTAGACAGGAGGGTATGCTTGTAGGTTTTGCTGGACATCTTAGCAGCTTTTTATACCATTAACCATAATATCCTTCTGGGTTGCCTCTAAGATGGGGATCGGGGTCACTGTTTTACAGTAGCTCTAGTCTATCCTGTAGGGCTAGATTCAGAAGGTGGTGGTGGATACCTGTTTGACATCCTGGACCCTAACCCGTGGTGTCCCCTCAGGGCTCAGGCTTGTCTCCCATGCTATTCACTATTGACATGTGGGAGGAAGGAAGCTGTTTCTCTACTAACCCAGTGTCTGATCAGTAATGGACTAGATGAGGGTGAACAAATAATCCAAAGAAGACATAGGTGCTCCTGGTCATTCAGAAGGCACATCATCAAATAGGAATTCAGCCTGTGTAGGATGGCGTTACACTCCCTCTGAAATCTCAGTTTTGCAACTTGAGCATGCTCTTGGACTTGGATCTGAGCCTGGATGCCCAGGCATTTGCTTTCTCCCAGAGTTCATTTGCACAATTAAACAAGTGTGCCAGCTGTGCCCATTGCTTAAGATTTCAGATCTTGTTACAGTGACAAATGCCTCGATTACATCCTGTTTGGACTACTGTAATGTGCTCTGTACAGGGCTGCCTTTCGAAACCGTTTGGAACCTTCAGCAGGTCCGAAATACTGCAGGCAGACTGTTGATCAGGGTATCTTACGCTGATAAGGTGACTCCTCTGTTGAAGCAGTTTCACTGGCTGTTTCCAGGCATAATTCAAAGTGTTAATTTTACCTCTAAAGCTGTAAATTACATGGCTTGTCCAGACTATTTGAAAGACCATATTTTCTTATCCAAGTGAGCTTGTGTTTTAACATCTGCAGGGGAGATCTTCACAAGTGCATTCCATGGGAGCTCCTCTTGGCACCCTCCCTACATTCTTTAAGCCTACATTCTTTAAGGTGGATATGTTTTTATTAGGCAGGCTTTGAATTTGAATTATGGAGGAGTGGGTATGTTTATGAAGTGATGCACTGTATTTGTAATCTTTTGCTGGAAATATGTTTTTAAAATGTTTAAAATGTGTTTTATTATTTTTAATCATGTTTTTAAAATAATAGAATTTTTATAAATTAATGTTTTAGCTTAATGTTTTTTAAAATTATTGTAAGTCACCATGAATCTCATGTTTGGAGAAAGGTGAGATATAAATCCAGTAAATAAATATTTATGGCTTTATTAGCATAATTCTACTATAGCTAAAAATATAATCTTGTATGTTCAAAATAGTCCGATATAGTAAAAGGTAAGCTATTTAAAATGAGATACAATATTTATTGTAATGGCTTGTTATATTGATCCTACTGTCTATAATTTACTATGTAACTAGCTTGGATATTTAGTCCAGGCTGCATCAGAAAGAAAGAAAGAAAATGATGGCTGCCCTGATGATTTACTGCACTGACTATATTGTTTAGGATCTGTCAGTATTTCCATTACAGTGGTGCCTCGGGTTACGAAAGTAATTCGTTCCGCGGCCGCTTTCGTAACCCGAAAAGCCTTCGTAAGCCGAATTGCCATAGGCGCTAATGGGGAAAAGCCGCGTTTCGTGCGAAAAAGCGCCGAAAAGCACCAAAAATTTTCTTCGTAACCCGAAAAAACATTCGTAACCCGGAACAATGATTTCTAATGGGATTTTTTCGTATCCCGAAAATTTCGTAACCTGGGTATTTCGTATCCCGAGGTACCACTGTATATGCAAACATTTTGAAGGATGCATAACTCAGCTTTTAAATTTGCCTTGGGATTTCTCTTGGCACATGAGTTTTCAGCTGCAGTATAAATTATTTTGCAATTTGTATGTTTGTGCACACATGTGAAATGGGATCCTCCATACAAAATGGGAGATTAGTATTGGTTGGAATTGTGACATCATCAGGAAAAAAAGCTGTGTTTCAGGATTACTAAATCACTTTTGAAATGATTTGTATCATTTGTGTGATGCATGTGTTGGAAGTCTGCTACATGGTACATGCTAACTCTGCTGAGTTTTGTTATGTGTTTATATGTCACCGTGGAATGCTGATTTCTACTTAGAATGCTTATATGTTCAGTATTCATGGCATGTTCAGAGTAGAAAACATAAAAGCAATACACATTTTTAAGTGGTAAACTCCATAAGTATATCAAATATTTATGTAC
>NW_024806821.1:0-3869 GCF_019175285.1 Sceloporus undulatus | reverse complement strand
CTGGCTTTAGTCCAGTTTCTAATCCCTGCCAAACAGTGAAAAAGCCGGCTGACATCTGCGCCGAGTTCTAATGAAATGAGGCACAAAGCTACAAGTGTCAGGAGTACACAGATCCTGTTGCAAACGTTCTCCCTTCACAGTTTCTCTAAGAGGAGCTGGCTCAAAATGAGTGGGAAAGTCTGCATTTCTGGGAAGCTTGCAACCTAAAGGTATTTGAGGAAGGAGAATAATGTATCATGGGGAGGGAAATAATATTTTCATTTATCAGACAGGTTTCCTGACAGTCGAGAGACTCTATCAGGAAATATATTAGAGCAGCAAGGCATTTCAGCACTTTCCCCTCACTTTATTCATTCCATCATTCCTTCATTCATGTAGAGCAGCGGTGGTGAACCTATGGCACATGCACCCTCTATGGCACACAAAGCTATCTCTGTGAGCATGTGCACCATCCATTACTTTGATAAGAGTATAACAGGACATTTGTTCCTCCTCTTCCCCTACTCTCCCATCCCGTGAACGGTCTCTGGGATGGAAGGATGGGGGAGGAAGAGCTGACGCAGGTCTGTTCCTCCTCTTCCCCCACCCTCTTGTGCCTTTAACTTTATTCCTGAATCCAGTTAAAGACATGGGAGGGTAGGGGGAACATGGAGCCAGTGCACACTTATGTCTCTTCATCCCACCCTCCCATCCCTTTAACTGGCTTCCTGGAGCCAGTTGAAGGCAGGAATGGATGGGGGAAGGAGTGGACCAGGCATGTACCTGTTCCTTTGCCCCCAGTTCTATGTCTTTAACTGGCTCCCCAGAGCCAGGGTGAAACTGGCTCGCCTAAGGTGAAACTGTCATTTATTATTCCCCCTGGGTGAAACTATCATGGAGTTTGCTTGGCAAGACTCATCAGAGGGGAATTTGCTATTGCTAGCCTGAGGCTGAGAGAGCATGCCTTGGGTTTTTCTTCCTGGAGGTCCTGCCCCCGGAAGGTGGAAGTACCACCCTCAGGAGTCCTGCCCCAGAAGATGGAAGTCCCACTCCTGGAAGTCTCACAGCCAGCCCCAGCACTGGGTGACACCCAGTGCAGGAATGCCACTAAGTTTGGGCACTCAGTCTCTAAAAAGTTCACCTTCACTGATTTAGAGTATTTATACCCTGCTCTTCTGCCACAAAGCCTCTCAGAGCAATTTTGTTGTTGTGTGCCTTCAAGTCATTTCTGGGTGGGTGGACTGTACAAAAAAACACATGTATTTCACCCCAAAATTCATCTGCAACGCTTTGGGATGTTTGAAGATGGGGAAAATATTGCTGAGGAGTATTTGTGTTATTTGTATCTGAGGAATACCCTGCATTGGGGAGGAAACTACAGTAATTATTGATCCTTGCAAGCAAGGACAGAATTATTAAGAATTCATATTCCTCAACCATTAGTGGAGAAAAATATGAGAAATGTGAAACAGGCTACCATGCTGCATTCTTTACAAATACCAGGGAAAGATAATTTGGCTTTACTAATAGAGATCATTAGGCAGTAACATTTGCGCTGATTTCATTGCTTCATTGAATGAGATATCAGAGCCAGATTTGAGTTACTCTTGCCAGCTCTCTTACACATCTCTTACATGCTCTCTTCTGCAGCTGCTGTGTGAGAGGGTTGGGCTACATCCTAATGGTAGAATGACTGCTCTGTAGACCAAATATCCCAGGTTCAATCCCCATAATTTCTATATAGAATTGGGCATTAATGGAAGGTTAGTGTATACCAGCCTTCCCAGACTTGGTACCTTCTAGATGTGTTAGTATGTAATGCCTGTCATTTCCAGCCAGCATGGCCAATGGTTGGGAGAAGAGCCATAGCCCCAAGCATCTGTAGAGTACAAACTGGGAAGTGCTGATAGCTGAGCTGGATGAACCAATATTCTGACTTGGTATTTCCTAAGCAAGGGTTCCATACATGTGTTTTGCTGCAGACATGGATTTGCTGTTGTAAATTAATCTCACTGTTTTGCTTTATTTGAGTCATTTTTTTCTAATTAGGCTGGACATTTATTCCCCTAGACACATTATTTATTGTGTGCACTTTTTCTGTGTTGTTTCTCTCTTTTTCTCTCTAGCAAGCAATTTTCCAATAACTATACGTTTCAGAACATTTTCCTAATGTACATATCTCTGTAGAATTTTTTTGAAAAAGAGAACTCCATCATAAAAATTCAGATGACAGAAAGCCAGTGGATAACTGCATTCTGCTTTGAGCACGTCTTTTGGAAGTGTGAGCATGGCCATTCTTACCAAGTGAATGCAATGCATTGGCACCTCTTTGTGGAAAAGCAGGGGAATGTCTAGATGTCAAGATAGACTGGAGAAGCAAATCAGATTGTTCTGCCCTCCAAATACACTCCTGGAAATAATTTAATTTTACCCATTACTCCAGGATTGGAAAGTAAAGCAGTGAAACCAATTGGCAAGAGATTCAGGAGGACAGACTCAAATCAAGGAAGCCATGGCTCTGAGTTTGCAAGACCTGAGCAGGGATTTTGATAAGGGTGGCCATAAATGAAAAGCAGATTAATGCCAATTAATAATTACAATAGCAGCAGCAACAAAGAAAACAATACATAATTCACAAAATATACAATGTAGAACTTGTTACCACAAGATTTGGTAACAGATACTAGTTTAGATGGTTCTAAAGGAAGCTTAGACAAATAACTGATTACTAGTCATGATGGCCATGCACAATCTCTAGATTTCAGAGGCATTGTGCTACTGAATAACAGATGACTAGTAATAAATAAATAAATAAATAAAACTTTTATTTTTGCCCCACTTTTCTGTAATAGAACATGTCCTATTATGAGTACATGCTCATGTCCTTCTTATGAGTACATGCTCATGTCCTTCTTATGAGTACATGCTCATGTCCTTCTTATGAGTTTCACAGAGGCACCTAGTTAGCAACTGTTGAAAGAAAGATGCTGAAGCAGAAAGACTGCTTGATCTGGCAGGGCTTCTCTTATGTTCTTAGTGAAGATGACAGACTTTTGACACTGCAGCTTCTTTTAGCTTCATCTTCTCTAAGCCAGAAGTTTAACTTAGCTCTGCAAGGAAGCTGTTATTGAAATTGCTGAAGAGGAAAGCGATGCCTGAGGTGATGTGGCAATTTCTCCCAAAGCACATCAGCTCTTTGGGATTATGTGTCACATGCCATAGCCATTTCTTTTCTCATACTTCTGAGCTGCACTAAGAGGCAATCAGGAGGTCTCAGGGTGTCAAGGGCTTATTTGAAGGCAAGGAAAGGGAGAAGCAAGGTTGAAAGATAGGTGTCTTTGAGTGACAAATTGACATGCTCTTGTTTGTTAGCATGCCAGTATGGGAGCAACGAAGAGAAAGGCGGCTTGGGACCTCTGTGATAAGCTGATGGTGATATTAGGAGAGTCACACATGAACTCATATGGATATGATGCATAATTGTTCAACAGCAAGCTAATGCTGGCAAACTCCCAAAACGTTACCATCACTAAATCATCATTATAGCACTTAGTGGCAAAGACAGGTTCTCTGCTTATCTACATTAGTTGGTGGACCTTTTAACAACCAATTTTCCTCACCCTTCTAGGGATGTAAATCTTCCATAATTTCATTCCTGCACAAGACAAATGAATTTTAAAAAAGTTTCCTCCCCACTGGGCCAGATTGCACAAGGTCTTGCTCATTTTTCAGTGACCTGCCTCACTGTAGGACTTTTTGTGAAAATTTTAATACAAAAGACCTCCGTTTTTGTTAAACACAGTTTTTAAAGAGCTGCTAAGAAAAATTGTTTTGTGAAGTCAAAGGCTTTCATGGCTGGCATCCATAGTTTTTTGTGTGTTTTTCAGGCT
>NW_024806820.1:0-3870 GCF_019175285.1 Sceloporus undulatus | reverse complement strand
GGCTTTTGGACTCTTAGGACGCATGCATCATTGAAATACCATACCTCCAAAGTGACTCGAAGCAGCTTTATTTTGGCCTGTCTGTAACAGGCCGAAGATAACTAAATTGAGGCTGCCGTACTTTAGCCATATCATGAGTAGGCATAACTCACTAGAAAAGACAATAATCCTAGGAAAGGTGGAGGCCATTAATAAGTGAGGTAGACCACATGCCAGATGAATAGACTTAGGCGGGTTATAGACCGCCACTTTGGACATCCGCAGGATGTCCCATTTTAAAAAGGGGGTGTCTCTTCTAGATGCCCCTGGCTCTAATACGGACTCTGTCCATACAATATGGTGCCGGCCATTCCACACGGCTGGCGCCATCTTTACGTATCGGACGCTGTGCATCCGAACGTGTCGTGGCGCTAATGACATCGCGAGTGCGCCGGCGGCGCCTCGCGACGTCATTAAGGTGCCGCAGAAAGAAGCTCCATTTTGGAGCTTCTTTTTTTCTCCGTAAGGGAGCCGCGTGGTGTGGCTGTGACGGCTCCCTTACGGAGCAAACGGCGGCGGCGGCAGACTGCCTCAAAGCAGCAGTCTATAACCCACCCTAGTCATGTACACCACAGTCCTAAGCCTGCAGGACTTGAGTAGAGCATTTGAGGACAAGGGATCTTGGAAATATCTCATTCATGGGGTCACAAGGTGATCAGATGTCATAACTGTAAAGGAGCAGGAGACACTGCAAAATCTAGGACATTCTAGAAAAACGTAGGATATTACAAATAAAAGCTAGAAACATTAATATATTCATTTCATATGGTTTATTTACAGGTGTATCTCATATATGCATTTTATTATGTGCTCAACTGTGTTTTTCTGATTAACTTACCTTCATTAAAATGCATGTTGGCTTGCAGTACACTTATAGAACTATGGGCAAGACAGAGACTTAAACCCTTGACTGAATCTACATTTAAATTATTCCTTTCATTTGTCTATCATGCTGAAATTAAAGAAAAACCTCTTTCAATACTTCCATCATGTCCTCATACAAACCATTGCTTATTTTCCCCTCCAAGAAACAAATAGACCCCAAGCTCTGGGGGGCAAGTCTTGTCTGCTGCTGCTCCTAGGAAAAAAAGACTTCAAAAGGATCCATCCAACCCCCCTGCTTACAGCAAGGATAGGTTGCCAAATAGACACATTTCCTGAAGGGGAACAGCAAATGTGGTGTTATTTAATCGGTGTCTTAGTTGAGCTTAAAATGTAGGACATTTTGGAATTCTTCCTGGGCAGAAGTTTGAAATGTAGGACATGTTCTGGAAAAGGAGGATGTCTGGTCTTCCTATGGGGTCACCATAAGCCAAAGTCCTCTGGAAGACAGTTAACAACAACAAACAAAGTCTAAAAATTAAAGCATTCTCAAAAACATGGCCAGCTACCATCTATGTGGCTGTTGGGTAATCCACATTTGGCTTGGTGAGTCATAAACTGGGCAGGCATACACTAGGCTTTATGGCTTCATTCTGACAGTGCTTTGAAAGAGAAAAGCCTGTGAAACCAGAGGAGCAAGATCAATCCAAAGGCGCGTTACTGACAGCCCAGAAGGGGCAGTCTCGTGCCGCCGCCGGTTGCAGCGTATGGGAACCGCAACAGCCAAACAGCGCGGTTCCCGGACGCTGCAAAGAAGAAGCGCGATTTTCATGCTCCTTCCTGCGACCTGGAAGAGATGCCGCAAGTGCCAAAGTGCGCACTCGCGGTGTCACTTCTGCTGTGCGACGTGCGGACGCAGAGCGTCCGCTACGTCAAAATGGCGACACCCATCTGTATGCAGCACCGCCATTTTGACGTAGTCATTACACGCGAGGGACAAGGTGTGTCAGGAAGTGCCGCCCCTCACGCATAATGACGGCACAATGATGGTGCCTCATGGGCCCGTCTGTAACGTGCCTATGAGACTGGAAAGGGTTTTCTTGTGAGCCCTTTCACTGCAAACTAAGATTGTCAGTAACAGATGACAGGGTGCAGTGCTGAAAGGATCTATTCCCTACATCTGTTTGCCACAAAGAGGTTTGGATCTGTTATCTAGATGAAATGTTAGACATTAGGAGATAGTAAATGTTCCAATGGACAAGTGCTGAGGGTGAGATGGGAGCACAGAAAACTATCCCAGGAATTTAGGGACAATGAGTTTAGGAATTATTTATTTATTTATGGTCACACAGCTGACATCTTAAAGGGCAACTCATCTGCTGCTCTTTTCCATTTGCTGAAAGCATTAATGGAAAATGCCCGTCCCATGCCAAGATTTACTCATGCTGCTAGTAAGACAAACTACTTAGCTTACATTTAGAAAAAACAACAACAAAAGGGTTTGTAATCTTACAGGCACTAAGACAGCCTTCATCTGGAAACAATCTAGTTCCACTGGCTGCATTTAGCAAATTATTCTGACATACATTTGCTTAGTTGTTTTAGCAAGAAATAAAATTAATCCAATTTTTATGTTATTTTGAAACTTCACGATTCTACAAGCCACAAATTTAGAAATGGAAATACCGATATAACTTTGTCTCAGGCCTAGGACTGATAGTTTACATGGATCTACACAACAAACACAAAAATAAAATAACCAGAATAACTCGGCATCAGGCAAAGAGGAAGGAAATATGAAAGGGGAAAGGTCAGAATTATAATGATTATTTGATAATGTTTCATATATTTTAAAACATAGTTTGCTAATTGAATAAAAAATAATGCTGCTGGAAATTTCATATCTCCTTTCCTTAATTATACTTCAAAAAATCTCTAGTGATTTTTAAAAATAATTTCTTTTTCATTTTATATTTATTCCTAATAGAAAGCCAGCATGATGTATTGGTTAGAGTGCTGGACTATGACTCTGGAGACCAGGGTTTGAATCCCTGCTTGGCCATGAAAACCCACTGGATGATTTTGGGCAAGTCACAATCTCTCAGCTTCAGAGGAAAGTAAAGGCAACTTTGTCAGGAAAAGCCCTTGGGGGTCATCATAAGTTAGAAAAGACTTCAAGGCACACAACAACAATAAAGTTAGTCCTAATAACATAAAGAGAGCTGTATCAAATTATATGACAAACTTGTCTACTTCAGCATTCTTTTCCCACAGTGGCCAATCAGACTCTGATTGAAGACTTCAAAAGATGCAAATGTACCCTCTTGCTCAGTACGAGATTTTACTATAGCTGTGATTGAGAAACTCCAGCAAAGATTCCATAAAGGTAGCAGTTTAACAGATATGGAAAACAAAATGATGGCCAACAGACTGGAAACGATTGATATACATATACATATACATCCCATGCAAGCAAAATTCTGCCCAGAGTGCTAGGCTTGACTCTTTCCAGGCTGTTGGCTATGGAATTCTTAGAATTGGAGTTTGTTGTGGAGCACAAAATGGTGGCCGCGATGCTCAGCGGCCAAGTTTTTTGGCGCGGGTGCCAGCAGCAAAGAAAATGGCTGCCGCGGCACTAAGCAAGCCTATTAGGCATGAGCGATGCTGTTTGAAATTTAGAAACAAAGAAAAATTAGTATGCAAAGGGATCTTTTAGCACCTGTGAGACTAACTGAAAGAAAGAAGTTGGTAGTATAAGCTTTCATAGATACGAGCCTACTTCCTCAGATGTATTGTTATCAAGTCTGGAATTTTATAAAAATACCCCCAAAATCCCTATCCCAAAATGCATCTGTGGAGGTAATCAGGTGGCCCCTCTTCCCTGGCATCACTTGATCATAGAGGCCTCCAAGCAAGTCCTGCATCTATAGGGTGAAGGTATGTCTCCTTATGACCCTAATGGAAAGACATTATGGGAGCTGCCCCTTGGCTGCCATGATCTGAAAGCGG
>NW_024806819.1:377-3870 GCF_019175285.1 Sceloporus undulatus | reverse complement strand
GCCGGGCAGCCTCCTCCTGGGGTGTCGGAGGTGCGCATCTGCGCACCTCCCCGGGAGTGCCGCCCACGGACTGGGGAGCTCCGCTACTGCGGAACTGCGCAATTGCGCAGCTTTTACTGGGCGAGGAGGCTTTGGATTAGCCTGGGAGCAGGGGATGCCTGTGGTGGCTAACCCCTGCTCCTTTAATAGCCATAGGAGGGTGGGGGGAGGATAGGGAAGCGGGGGATGCCTGGGCCGGGGATAACATCTCTGCGAGCGGGGCTCCAATTGAGGTTGTGTGGGGCAGGGGGAGGTATGGTGGTGGGAGAAGGGACTGGCGTTCCAGAGGAAGGCGTGATCGATGCATCATATCTATCTCGCCTTCCTGTCCCCCTCCCAACCAGAAGGACCTGAGGGTCACTCCAACCGTGCCACAAATCCTGTCGCTGCTCCTGTGCAATGCCAGGTCTGTTAATAACAAGACCCACATCCTCCAGGATCTGCTGGAGGACTCTAAGTGTGACCTGGCTTGCATTACCGAGACTTGGCTGGGGCCTGAAGGGGATGTGGTGTGGGCTCAGGCCCTGCCCGCCGGGTTCTCGGTGAAGGACCAGCACAGGTTAGGTGGGGGGGGGGGTGTGGCCTTGATACATAGGAACACCGTGTCCCTCACCAGGAACCACATCCGACAGACCTCCTACATCGAGTGTATTTACCTGACCCTAAAGGCTAGGGACAGTCTGGGGATTCTGTTAGTGTATCGGCCACCCCGTGCATTAGCGGACTCCCTTAACGAGCTGACACAGCTGGTCGCTGAGCTGATGTTGGAGACGCCCAGGCTTCTTGTCCTGGGCGACTTCAACATCTCCCTCACGGCCAGCTATGTTCCATCCGGTGCGGCTCGGGAATTCATGGATACCATGGCGGCCATGGGCCTGTCCCAGCTGATACAGGGTCCTACGCATTGTGCGGGTAATACTCTCGATTTGGTCTTCTGTTCGGAGGCGGAAAATCCGTGGGTGGAAATAGCTAATGTTTCCCCCCTGTCATGGACGGATCATTTCCTGGTAGAGGTGAAAATCAAGGCCTCTACCCAGATCCCCCCCCCAGGGGTGGTGGACCTGTTAGGATGGTCCACCCTTGAAGGCTAATGGAACCTGAGAGGTTCCAAGAAGCCCTAGAGGGGCTCACGGTTGGAAATGACGGCGACTCTGTTGATGCCCTTACCGGTATTTGGAATACCGGTCTTTCGAGGGCTATACACAGTATCGCTCCCAAGCGCCCTCTCAGGCCTGCTTCCAAACGTAAGCCCTGGTATACGGAAGATCTCCGGGCGAGGAAGCGGGCTTTGCGACGGCTAGAGTACCGTTGGCGGAAACACCGTCGCTTAGACGACAAGACTCTCCTAGACCAACTGTTAATGGACTACGGAGAGGCAATACGAGCAACAAAGAATTCGTTCTATGGTGCTCGTATTGCGTCCGCTGAGTCGCATCCGGCAGAGTTGTTCAGGGTGGTCAGGGAGCTAACTCAGCTCCCTCCCGCCCTGAACCAGATTCTTGAACCTTCTAAGGCCTGCTGTGACCGGTTTAACGACTTTTTTGCGGATAAAACCTCTCGTATAAGCGATGGTCTGAACGCCGACATTATAGCAGAACCTAGAGTAGAAGTGTCCGGAGCCTCCGTGGACTATGTTAAACTGGATCAGTTTGAGTTGGTGAGTACCGAGGATGTGGACAAGATCCTCGGAAGTGTTCGGAAAACAACCTGCTCTCTTGATCCCTGTCCCTCTTGGTTAGCGGCCCAGGGGGGACCGGCGGTAACATCACTGTTACGCCGAATAATTAATACATCTCTGAGGGATGGGCTATTTCCATCTCAACTTAAATTGGCCATTGTAAGACCTATTTTAAAAAAGCCCTCCCTCGACCCCCTGGTACACAATAATTATCGGCCTGTCTCGCTGCTACCATTTTTGGGAAAGGTGATCGAGAGAGCGGTTGCGATCCAGCTTCAGGCGGTCTTGGATGAAACGGATTATCTGGACCCATTTCAAACTGGCTTCCGGGCGGGTTACGGGGTTGAGACGGCCATGGTCACCCTGGTCGATGATCTCCGTCTGAGCATCGACAGGGGAAGCGTGTCCCTGTTGGTGCTCTTGGACATCTCAGCGGCTTTCGATACCATAGACCATGGTATCCTTCTGGGACGCCTGGCAGAGGTGGGAATCGGGGGCACTGCGCTCCAGTGGTTCCGCTCCTACCTCTCCGGGAGGTCCCAGATGGTGCAGCTGGGAGACGTGTGCTCTGATGAGAGGCCCCTTAAAACTGGGGTCCCTCAAGGAGCCATTCTGTCTCCCATGCTATTTAACATTTACATGAAACCGCTGGGAGAGATCATCCGGAGACATGGGGCGTGGGGTTATCAGTATGCTGATGACACCCAAATCATTTTCTCTATGTCTCCGACTGATGCAGTGACTGGGGATGGCGTCTCTCCTCTCGTGGCGTGTCTGGAGTCAGTAATGGGCTGGATGAGGGAAAACCGACTCAAATTGAATCCAGAGAAAACGGAGGTACTTGTTATAGGTTCCCCTGGTCCAGGAATGGCGGTGGTTCCACCTGTCCTGAACGGGGTCACGCTCCCTGTGAAGGACTCCGTGCGCAGTCTGGGGGTGCTTCTTGATTCGTCGCTTCATCTGACTCCTCAGGTGAACGCGACGGTCAAGAGCACCTGTTATCAGCTTCGGCTGATTTGCCAGCTGCGCTCATACCTGGCCCAGAGGGACCTAGAAACTGTTGTACATGCTCTGGTAACTTCGAGACTGGATTTCTGCAATGTACTTTACATGGGGCAACCCTTATACCAAACTCGGAAGCTGCAAATGGTGCAGAACATGGCAGCCCGGCTGGTCACTGGTGCTCCCAGGACCAGCCATATAACCCCGGTGCTGAAAGACCTCCATTGGCTGCCCATCCGCTTCCGAGCTCAATATAAGGTGTTGGTAATTACCTATAAAGCCCTAAATGGCTTGGGCCCAGGATACCTAAAGGACCGCCTCTCCCCGTACATTCCGCCTCGCACCCTCAGAACGTCTGGGCAGCAGCTACTGAAGGTGCCTGGGGCTAGGTTAGCCTCCACTACACGGAGGACATTCTCCACAGCTGCCCCAGCCCTTTGGAACACGCTGCCCACTGAGCTCCGCTCGTCTACCACCCTGGCCCAATTCAGGAAGGACCTGAAAACCTTCCTGTTCCAACAGGCATTCCCCGAATAAAATCCTGTGGGCCTCCCTCCTCTTCCGTGGCCAAGAGGTTGGGCTATGGGGCTTTTTGTTTGTCTGTTATGGCTTTTTTTATTGCTTATGTATTTTTAAATTATTGTAATTAGATTATGTTTTTAACTTGATGGAAGCCGCCCTGATCGTGGGAAGGGCGGGATATAAATAAAAATATTATTATTATTATTATTATTATTATTATTATTATTATTATTATTATTATTATTATTATTA
>NW_024806819.1:0-367 GCF_019175285.1 Sceloporus undulatus | reverse complement strand
GATTGTCATCTTGATCTTGATCTCACACAGCAAAGTATCTTGGATACATTACCTGGCTCTCGAATGGAAACTTTATAATGGGGTGGGAATCATATGTCCCACCAAATGTTTTACTGCAAATCCCAGTATTCTTCACCATTGGTCATGCTGGCTCAAGCTGCTGGGAACTGCAGCCCAGCAACCTCCAAAGGGACACATGATTTTCAACCCTGCTTTAGAAAGTGGGCATGCAAAAAAGTTAAGTATATCTAGAAATGGAATGAAACTGACAACTCTTCCTCAATCTTTAGAGCAGCAATCATGTGACAACCACATGAAAAAAAGTAGCAACAAGCAAAGGCAATCGACTAAGAAACCTACACGTGCA
>NW_024806818.1:0-3870 GCF_019175285.1 Sceloporus undulatus | reverse complement strand
AAAGCACCTACTGAAGTTTATGTGGTCTAGGAATTGGCAGGAATTCATCAGTTTGACAATGGAGTTTATCAAACGGGAGGAATTTCTCTTAAATTAGAATGAAAAGAAAGTGGGGCCGGAACGCATTCACTTAGTTGCTAGTTTTGCGCAATTACGTGAATGCACATTGCATTCGAACTGGCTTTCCATTGCCTGAAAATAGCATGCCATTGCCCGAATTTGCATGTGGCAGTCTATCACGCAATAATGTGAAACCACATGATTGTGTTTGGATTGACTTCCTATTGCCCGAATTTGTGTGTAGTGGGTATTCACACAATAACGTTAAACCCCATGATTGCGTTCAGATTGCCATCGGATTATATTTCCAATTCCCCTTGTCTGATAAACTCCCTCGATGCTTCTCCCTCAGCTCAACATTTGGCTGTTAAAATCATCTGTTTTGATAATAATCTGACATAGATCATTTGCTTTGCAAATATCTTTCATATGCCAGGAGTTTTCTTTGTTCAGCTCTGGGAGCATGTATGCCCAAGTTGTGTTTCTGCACAGAATTATATGATCAGGCCACCACATTAGGGTGAGGAGAAGTTTAAATTCTATCCTTTCTTGGTGCCAATGCTCAATAGAACATTCCCCTGCCAGATTTACATGGGAATAAAAAAGGAAGTAAAGGTGTGTCTGCATTACACAGTTATTTCAGTTTCATGCCTTTTCTCTGTCATGGCTTCATCCTAGGAATTCTAATATTTATAGTTTGATGAGGTACCTAGAAAATACCAATATATTATGAGGGGAAAAAAAAGAGATGGAGGATTAAATCAATGAACTTTTGTAGCTGGATTCTTTAAGAACTGGCAGAAATTTCCAGGTACCTCCCTGAGCTATAAATCCCACAAATTATAGAAATAGGGTTCCCTACAAATTATAGAAATTACAATGGTGTGACATTAATATAACTATTCAATACAGATTCACTTTATGTCTCCACTTTACGGTCCATGCAAAAGGAAGAAGAAACAACAGAGGCCAGTTTCTTGATAACAAAGAATTACCTTTCAATTGAGACGGAATTTGGAAACTGAATGTCTTTCATTTCCATATGGAATGTGCTTGGATTTTACATTACTGGGACTAAATGCCAGAAAAATGTGTGCAGGGGGGGGATATACATTTGAAATGTTAAGTAAAGAACATTTGCATGAACAGATGTAACTCTCTTGCACCTTCATGATTTTGCTTTTACTTTTCTACAGGTCCAGGAATCCAAGGTGACAGAAACTAAGATTAATGAGGCTAGGGAGCATTACCGTCCTGCAGCAGCCCGTGCCTCCCTGCTGTACTTCATCATGAATGACCTTAATACTATCCATCCCATGTACCAGTTTTCCCTAAAGGTACAGCCTTTATACGTTTGGAGGAATCTTTCAAACTTCCCAGGCAGTTCACACTGGGCACATTTTGTGCATTTATTTGTTGTCATGAAAGAAGTTGTAGGAAAACCCTTTTGATTTTTAAATATGGGCTAAATCTGCACTGCAGAATTAATGCTGTTTGACACTACTTTAACTACCACAGCTATTTAGTTTCTTTGTCAGAGAACTTCGGAGCCACAACAAACTGCAAGTTCCAGGATTCCATAGCATAGAGCCCTAGCAGTTAAAGTGGTGTCAAACTGCATTATTTCTGCAGTGCACTGTCAGCCATAGTGATAGTTGAATTTTTTCTTGTGGCTTTGATTTTTCACCTGACTTTGAAGTATTGTTTCTGACTACAGGCTTGTTAGACTTTGAAGTTCTAATCATTGTGGGATTGGCCTATTTTGAAGATTATGGTCTCCCAATAGAACATACTCAAACACTTCAGCTTTTGATGCTCTCCCTTGTTCTTCTCTTGCCAACAGAGGTCAAGCTGGTTCAGAACTGAAAAGGGGCCATTTTGACTGCATTGCCCAAGTTATGAAGTGGCCTCCAAAGTCAGCTTTTTATGTCCCTTTCTTCGCCTGCTTTTAAATGTGTGCATTTAAAAAATGCTTGAAATGTTTTATTTCATTGGGTATCTTTTTAGTCAGGGCCTTTGGAGGAAGTGCTTTATTGCTAGTGTTTGCTAGTATGTTTTATGGTTGCTGTTTTAATTGCTTGTATGCGTATTTTTAAAAGGTTGTATTGTTTTAGCTTATCTTATTAGTGTTATAATTGAATGTTGTCTTGATATCCAAATACAGAAAGGCAGGCTATAAATACTGATGTAAGTGAATAAGTAGATGAACAGAATTTAAAAAATAGGTGCTTCAGGTGATGAACAGGATCTGTGCAAGTGGCAAATGATGCGTTTACTGAGGATGAATTTGTAGTCATGATCCATTCTGATCTTATGCACTGTTGCCTTTAATGGATTGACAGCTCCCTGCTGTATTTGCTAGTTGTTGATATATTGGTTTCATAAAGATGGTTATCAAAAAGCACCATTCCACACAAGATTTTAAAAAGAGACTGCTGTGTTTCTCTTTTCTTTTCTTTTCTTTTCTTTCTTTCTTTTAATTTAAGAAGTCACTGTGTCTCATAATGCTAGGGCCCCAGACCTATCTGCAGGCCCATTTACAAACTGCTGACTGGCACAGAACAGCAGGGAGCTGCCATCTTACACTTGGCATGTTGTCTTCTTTCCAGTAGGCCATATGCTATTTTACATGCCTGGGATGAAACTGACCAAGCTTTAGATGTTGAAATCACTGGCTTGACCTTGGTCCTCTTGGGAGTATATTACAGACTTCATGGAGCTTTTCCCGGCATTTGAGTCTTAACCACCTTCTCGCCCACCTGTCATTTAGTTCATTGGTTCTTCTACCTGATAGAGAGTGAATGCATGCAGCAACTCGTAACTATGATTAAGGAGCACTGATGGCAATGCGTGTAGGAAATAAATTAAACCTTTATTATAGGAACTCCATGAGGGATAGGAAAGCTCTCTTTGGGCACTACACTAAGCTAAGCTAGAACAGGAGGAAGATTTAAGTTAGTTTTACTTTTGAAGTAGTGAAAGAGCAAAAAGGTGGCAGAGGGAAGAGTTGGAATGATTCCTAAGAATATCAGTCTAAGCGAGGTTAGGATAGATGGATAAGACATGGGATTTTAAGTCATTTAAGCACTCATTAACCCTATCAACACTATACAACTGTAACAATTACAGTTGTCACCTTTCTATCCCTAGCTATGTGGTGTATGTATTTCTCATAAGTGTTCCTTAATTCTGCACCAGCCTCTCAAAACTAGGCCTGCAAACTTTCATTACACAGTATACACATATATTTCTTCTGGGTTGTACATCTGTTTCAGGGAGTTCACTATCAAGTTGCAGTTAGTGGCTGCAAATTTGATTCTCCCTGCTAAAGGAAGCTCCATTGTCCCTGAGATGGTGTATTGTGGTTACACAAATATCACAGGTGCCTCTAGTTTGCGATCACTGATGGCAACATAAACGTAGAGTCATAGAGTTTGCAGGTACCTTGGTGTCATCTAGTCTATCTGGCTATCACTGCTGGAATCCACAGGTAAAGCAACTCTGACAGGTGGTCATCTAATCTCTGTTATCAGATCTCTATTCTGAGGTAGTGCACTCCACTGTTAAACAGCTCAAACTGGCAGGACATTCTTCCTAATGTGGAGTTAGAGTTTCTTTTCTTGGAAAAGCATTCTTGGAATTAGAATCCAGCGCTTGCCTGTGCAGTTTGGAGCATTTTTTAACGTTTATTTATTTTATTTTTAATTTTTAAAAATACTTTCCACTTGGAAAACTTATTAGCTTTATAGACTGTGCATTCCATATCATCATCATCATCATCATCATCATCATCATCATCATCATCATCAT
>NW_024806817.1:0-3870 GCF_019175285.1 Sceloporus undulatus | reverse complement strand
GGGGGACGGGGTGACCAGCTGAAGGGCTGCCGCCTTCCCCAGCTCCGTCTAATGGGAATGACAAGCATTCCTAGCAAAAGAAATGATTCTACAAAAGGTTCCTTTTCATAATAAGAACGAGGGACCTTTTGGAATCACTTCAGAAGGCAGAGTGGATCTGGATTGGAACACGGATTATACCCCAAGTGGGAATGATCCCAAGGCTTCTAGGGAGAGTTCAGGTTTGATGTGCTCTAGAACCCATTTATTTATACCTTTTAGCGGTCCTCCAGCACTACATCTCAAATGATTCTCTTCCTATCAGTTTTCGTCACTATCGAGCTTTCACAACCATACATAGAAACTGGAAATACAATGGCATGGACAATCCGGACGTTGGCATTTGATGATATATACACTTCAGAATCTTATCTAGTTTCTTCATAGCTGCTCCCCCTCCCCAATTCCTAATCTTCTTCTGATATCTTGACTGCAATCTCCATTCTGGTTAATGACAGCACCAAGTTATAGGAAATCTTTCATTATCTCAGTGTCTTCTTTGTCTACCTTAAAGTTATGTAAACCATCTGTGGTCAATATTTTTGTTTTCCTAATATTCAGCTGTAAACCTACCTTTGCCCTTTCTTCAGTAACCATCTCAAGTTTGACCACTAGTAGCATGGTGTTATCTGCATATATGAAATTGCTGGTGTTCCTTCCTCCAGTTTTTACACTTCTTCCTCAGAATCTAATGAAGCTTTGTGTACTGTATGATGCATTCAGTGTACAAGTTAAATAGATAGGGTGATGAAATACAGCCTTGCCTGGTCCTCTTACCAGTTGGAAACCATTCTATTTCTCCGTATTCTGTCCTAACCATGGCCTGAGTACCAGTTACACATTAGGATAATCAAGTGTTTTGTTACACCCATTTCTTTAAGACCAGTCCATTGAATTAATGAGATGTATAAAGTGCAGATTCACCTTTCAACAATTGATTCAAAGAGTGTACTTTAAGTGGGTATGCCAACAGAATTCAGGACACTCTTGTATTTTTTTTTTTAATCTTGAGAAATACATGGTAGAAAATGACTATAGTAAGACTGATAACCAGCAGGCAATCATTTTAAAAGACAATCCCTTTAAAGGAGAAAAAAAAATACAAAGCAACCAAATTGCTGAAAAAAGTACATAGCAACATAAATATTTTTACCACTGAAGAATATTTGAGAGAAAGACCATTTGTGGATGAATGCAGTTTGCACTATATGCCCCCCTTGGGTAACAGCATATAATATGAAGTGGTCATTACCACAGAGGAAAGAGAGTTGGTGCAGCGTAATATCTATGTATCAGAAAGTCCCTAGTCTGATTGAATACTTTCCAACTGTTTTGTGTTACCAGGAACAGTGCCAATGAATCTCCTGTCACCCCATTTTTCCAACTGCTTTTAAAATGTCACATTTTCTCTTTTCTCCTCTAACTTTCCCTCTTTATCCTCAGCATACTTCAATTGCTGCAAACTGAGTTTAAAGTATAAAAGAATTTTATACTCACTTAATTCCAGAGGGGACAACAAAGGAGGGGTGGAAACGTGAACTTCCTATTAGGCCCAGGCAAAAGCAGATTGCTGCAGTTTGTGTGTTCCTTCTCATTAGAAACTTTTGCCATCTTTACCATATTCTGACTTTGCTTGACCACACATTTATTTATTTATTTATTTATTTCCCGCTCTTTTCCCAGGACTGGGACTCAGAGCGGCTTCACAGCATTAAAAAACAAACAAACAAGCAAACAAAAAGTACAATTAAAAACATTTTAAAAATAAATAAATAAATGACGTACATTAAAAAGAATGATTAAGCTAGTCCAACATTCCAGCCTGTCCTTATAGTAATTTCTTAAATGCCTGTTTGAACAAGTAGGTCTTCACCTGCCGGTGGAAAGCCATCAAGGAGGGAGCCGTTCTTATCTCCCTGGGCAGGGAGTTCCAGAGTCTAGGGGCAGCCACCGAGAAGGCCCTCTCTCATGTCCCCACCAACTGTGTTTATGAAGGTGTTGGGATGGAGAGAAGGGCTTCTCCGGGTAGGTTCAAACCAGGAGAAACGGTCTGCCAAATAGTGTGGACCTGAGCCATGTAGGGCTTTGTAGCTTATAACCAGTCCTTGAATTGTGCCCGGGAACAAACTGGCAGCCAATGAAGCTATTTCAACAGGGGAGTTGTATGGTCTCTGTAATCTGCCCCTGTTAACAGCCTGGCAGCAGCTCTTTGAACCAGTTGAATTTTCTGAACACTTTTCAAAAGTAGTCCTATGTAGAGCCCATTACAATAGTCCATACAGGATGTAACCAAGGCATGTACCACTGTGGCCAGATCTCAGTTTTCATGTGTAAGGGGCCTAAATACCATAAATGTGCCATATCCTGTTTGATTAAACAGGATGAGCCCTGGACTGATTAGTACATGGATGGGAGAGTGAATAGGGGTGCTTTCATTGTGTACTTTGGGGGTTGGACCGGATGGCCCTTGTGGTCTCTTCCAACTCTTATGATTCTAAATACCAGCTGTTGTAGGCTATATTTCAGAAGAAGAAACTGGCAAAACCATGTCTAAGTATTCCTTGCCATACAAAATCCTATGAAATTTATGGAGTTGCCATAAGTCAACAGGTGAATTGAAGGAGTGAAGGAATGAGTGTACACACACACCACCTCTGTCATGCAGTCATCGTGTAAGCTCTAGCCAAGTGATACTTTTCTCAGCCTCAGTCCCTCCATATGCATAATGGAGATAATACTAAAAACTTTGGATGAGCTATTCTGGATCACACCAAAGGCCTATTTATTACTCCATAACCTGTACTGCAGAGTGGTAAACTATGAGAAGCCTGGAAGGGGGACAAGAACACACATTTCCTGCACATAAACCCTAGCAAGTAAGATACAGAAGCATAGTGATCCTGTGGTATATAGTATATAGATAGCTATGCTAACCAGAAACAATCCACTGTTTGGGTGCAGGATAATTCAGTGAACTATATGTTCAAATCTGTTTATGTCCTGTGAAAACTGGACTTAATTTCACCCTTTACAGAGAAGAATACTTACTTACAGCAGTATCTCAGTCTGAAAGGTTGCTATTAGTAAGTCATAATTACAGATTAATATAATAAAAGAATACACCTATGTTACTGCTGGCAGCATCCATGAGAATATCAGTTTCTTGTTTGCAGTTTAGAATTTGCCAAGTTCATTATGTTTACCATAACAAGAGACAAAATCATTTAGCTGCTTGTTGCCAGGATAAATACAATAGAGGCTGGTTATTCCAGTGCTCCTTCAGCATCCCAATGGAAGATATCACAGGCTGTTATGTACGTTCTCAATTTAAGGTGATACCATCATCAGGTGGGGAATAAAGTTTATTAGTTTTCTAGCCATCTTATTATTTATTAAGACCTATCCATATTAGACCATTCTTCTATAGCAGGGGTAGGCAGCCTTTTTGAGCCGGGGGCCGGGTTGCTGTCCCTCAGACAACTGGGGGGGCCGAAGCCAATAAATAAATAAATAAATAAATATTTTTTTTTAAAAAAATTAAATATATAAATAAACCAGGACAAATGTAGGACACAATTTTCAAATGGAAGACACTTTTTTTTTAAAAAAATGGAGGACACGCGAAAAAATTTGCTGATTTTTTAAAAAATGTTAATATAAATGCATGTTTCTGAGGCTTCTATAGACAATTGCCCCCCAAAGGCCCCAGCGGCAATCAGCGGCAGGACCCGGCTGGGGCCGGTCCCAAGGCCTCGCCGGGCCGCATCCGTCCCGCAGGCCGCAAGTTGCCTACCCCTGTTCTATAGCAACTCCATTGCGTTCTTCTTGTTA
>NW_024806816.1:0-3871 GCF_019175285.1 Sceloporus undulatus | reverse complement strand
TGTGGTTGAGGCTGGACGAAGGGCATACCTATGCACACGTTTTGGGAGTCTAGCCACCATAGGAGGGAGGAAGTCACGGCCCTCGGTACGGTGAGCCACCTGTTTGGTGAGTCTGTCAATGGGTTGAAAACGGAGAGGAACCATGCCTGAAGAGGCCTGAGGCGCAGTCGTGCCCATGGGGTGACGAATGTAGTGGAGGCCATGTGTCCCAAGGTGACCTGGATGTCCCTGGCTTTGAGTCTCCTGCGCGAGTGGACGGCGCGCACTGCAGCTGACAGGGCCTGAAAGCGGTCCTGAGGAAGGTAGGCCATAGACTCTTCGGAGTCGAGAATGGAGCCGATGAAACGGACCTGTTTGGATGGGGTCAAGTGGGACTTCTCCAAGTTGACCACCAGTCCCAACTCTGACAAGAGGTTTAGGGTAAAGTGAATTGCGTCCTGGAGCTCCGGTCTTGACGGGGCTGTCAGCAGCCAGTCGTCGAGGTAAGGAAAAACGCTGAATCCCTTCTGATGGAGGTAGGCTACCACTGGGGCCATGCACTTCGTGAAGACTCGAGGCGCTGTGACCAAGCCGAATGGAAGCACATTGTAGTGGTAGGCGACGGAGCCGATGGCGAAGGCGAGTAACCTGCGGTGGGATTCCCTTATCCCGACGTGGAAATAAGCATCCTTCAGGTCCACCATCGCGAACCAGAGGTCCTGCTGGAGCAGAGGCAAACTGGAAGCCAGCGTTACCATGCGAAAACGTCTATATCTTAAGAAAGAGTTCAGTTCCCTTAGATCCAGTATGGGTCTGATTCCTCCATCTGGCTTTGGAACCGTGAAGTATCTGGAGAAAAAGGCATTGGGCCACAAATCCGGAGACAAAGGGGAGATGGCCCCTTTTTGAAGGAGGGAGCGCACTTCGTCGAGAAGGGTGCCCGAGGGGGCAGTAGAAATAAAAGCTCCGGTGGGCGGGAGCTCTTCGAACTCGAGGGTATAGCCCCTTCGGACGATGTTTAAGACCCAGGAGTCGGAGGAGATGGAGGCCCATGTGGTGGCAAAGGGCCTCAGATTGTCAAGGAAAAACAAATTAGAGAAGGTGAAGTGCGCTAGGGATCTTCATGCCCTTTTCTTCCCCTGGTCGGGCTCCTGTCGGCGTTTTTTTCGGTACCAAGACTGGTTGCGACGGCCCGAGGAAGAGGACTGCTGAGGGGGGGTAGCCCTGCCGCTGTGACCCCTGTTGATGGAACTGGCGTTCCTGGTAAGGAGACCTCTGGAACTGACCTTGGTGATGTTACCAGGGATGAAGACGCTTGCGGAAGGAAGAGGGGCCCGGTGTGGACATGCCATGCTTGCGAGCGGCCGCCTTCATGCGGAACTTCTTGTTGAGCCGTTCGTCCATGTCGGCGTGGAACAACCCAGAGCCGTCGATGGGCATGTCCTCGATAGTAGACCTCACGCTCTGATTGAGGTCCGAGCCACGGAGCCAGGCATGCCTTCTCAACGCGATGGAAGCCGACATAGCCCTTCCAACGCATTCCGTGACGTTCCTAGCCGCAGTGATCAGCCAGCTGCCAATCGAGTGGGTCTCATCCCTGATCTCGGTCAAGGTCCTCTGTACCTCATCAGGAACGTCTGGCACTATCGGGGAGATGCCCTCCATCAAGGTCTGGACGTACGCTCCCATGCAAGCCGTGTAACTAGTGGCCTTCGCCGCCAGTGCCACTGCCGCATATGCCTTCTTGGCCAGGGCGTCTATCTTCCTGGCTTCCTTATCCACCAGGGAGGTGGTTTGGCGTTGGGTGGAGGTCTGCTGGGCACCTTCCACTATCGCCGAATTCTGGCGAGGATGGGATATGAGCCACGGAGCATTGGGGGCCGCAACCTTGTACAGCGACTCGATCTTCCGCGGAGGCCCAAGAGGTGAAGAAGGAGAGTCCCAGGAACGCTTAAGGATCGTTTCCAAAGATGGAAGAAATGGAACACACGGGGGTGTTGGAACCCGGCCATGGACCCGACGTTCGACTGGGTCTGCTGCATCCGCCTCCGGGTAAACGAGATCAATGTCCAGAGCCCTGGACATCTTGATAATGTGCTCCGCGAAGGAACGGACATCATCCGATGGGGAGGCCGCCTCCGGGTAGTGAAGATCCTGCGGTGAGTGGTGCGGGAGGTCTTCAACATCTGAAGGGTCTTCTGTCCCGACCGAAGCGTCCGCCTCGGAATCGGAGGAGTCCAGCTAAACAACGATATTCTGCCTAGCTGGTCGTGGTGACGGCTGGAGCAAAGCTGCTGTGGAAGCGGGGACAGGGTCCCGATGGCGTTTCTCCAGCTGCGAAACCTCTCGGGGACGATCACGGGGGCGATCACCTGAGTGCACTCTGGACATCGCGACATCCCTGGACACCTTTAGGTAGAACTGGTCTGCCTCGGAGTCATAGAACAGCCCATCATCGGCAGGCACCGTTAGAGGAGACAGGGGGGCTGGCGATGGAGACCTGGGAGGTCGCTCACTCCGCGCTGGGGATGGAGACCGCGAGGGTAGACCCCGAGAAGGAGATCTTGAAAGCCTGTTCCGGGAGTCTTCCTCATTTGAGAGGAGAAAGGGAACGGTCGTTGTCGCTGACGGTCCCGGGGTCGACGAAGTTTGCTGAGCCTCCCTGGGAGAAGGTCTATCGGATGCAACCGTCAGGGTGTCCCGCCTCGGGGAATCCGGTCGGATGCGAGGGCGAACCGGACGATCCGCTCCCTTAGCCACCTCAGGCTCCTTGCGAGGGTGCTCCTTGGTGTGCTTCGCCTTCTTGGAAGCCCTAGCCTCCGATGTCGAATCGGATGCTTTCCTTTTCTTGGATGACGCGGAGTCCCGCGGCGCATCCGGAGGAAAGAAGGGGATAGGCGACTCCGTGAGCCTTCCACCCGGTCTGGGTGCATCTTCCTTACGGGAGGCAGCCTTCGCCCTGGAGGAGCTGTCCCTGACGGTACCTGATCCATCCTTTGGGTCCGACGGAGCTTCCTTACGGGACCTGTGCTCCAATGCCGGCCGCAAGGTCTTAGCAGGGGTATCCCGTTTCCGAGATGAAGTCGATGCGGCGTCCGTACCCACAGACCCAGATTTATGCGGGTGCTTGGTGGGTTTGGTGGTGGCACTGGGCTTGTCAGAACCACGGGCCACATTTGCCTCGGGGTTGGGCTCCCCAGAACGATCGGATGTCGATGAGGGAGCACTTGCCGGGCCATCTCTGGCGGAAAGAGCCGCCGAAACAGGGGCCACAGGGGCCGAAGACGGGCGAGGATCCCCTTCCCGGATCTTACCCTGGGCTATCGCTGAAGTGAGCCGCGATTCCCGGTTCTTCCTGGCCTGGGAGGACATCGATTTGCAGAGGGAGCAGGACTTAACATCATGGTCCTTCCCAAGACAGAAAAGGCAGGAGGTGTGGGGATCCTGCACCGGCACTTTCCCCCCGCAAATGTCACATTTCTTGAACGGAGGAGACATCGCTACCGAGGTCGACAGATCCAAAACGAATTCCAAAATCAAGGTCAACAGTCCAAGAGTCCAGTAAACGGGGGAAGAAGAAACGCCAAAGTCCAAAAAACAGTCCGAGTCAAAAAACCAGTGATCCAAAAACGAGCTAACACGAGCGAAGTTCCAAACAGCAGCCAAACGCGGCGGAAAAAATGGAACTGGGGAAAAGAGCGGGAACCGGGGCTTTATAGGAGGGGGGCGGGGTTACCGCCAAAAAGTTTCTATATGTTGCAAAGTGTACTTTGCCCAATGATTCTAGAAGTATCCGAACAGCACTGCGCAGGCGCAGTGAAACCCATTTGTATGATTCGCAGAGACCACGAAGAAGAAACACACAATCCACAACATACCAGAGAATCATGGC
>NW_024806815.1:0-3872 GCF_019175285.1 Sceloporus undulatus | reverse complement strand
GATTTTCTCCCAGGATTTCCTCTTTTTCTCTTAATTTTTCTATTTCTCCTATTCTTTTTAGAGTACAGTGGATCCTTGTTATACACTGGGGTTTGGTTCCAAGATCCCCCGTGTATAACAAAATCCGTGTATGCTCAAGTCCCATTAAGTATAATGACGTAGCAAAATGGTGTCCCTTATAAAAAATGGAACATCAAGGTAAATTTATACTTTTTTGGAACATTTTCAAACCGTGTATGCTTAAATCCATGTATAAAAAATCCGTGTATAAGAAGGGCCGACTGTACTAACAAGGGAATTTCAACAGTGATGCAGCATAATGTGGAACAGAACTTGAATTAAGTGCATCTTCATAGCTTAACCATTTGTTTGTTAGTTTTTCCTCTTTCTTATGAAATGCCTACTGTGGAGACATCCATCTTGGTAATTTTCTATAAAATTGATTCTTATATTTATTCCAGGTGACTAGCAAATTTTTCCTTATATAGTCTTGTTTAAATTCCTTACTGCCTTTGTTACTCGCATAGCAAAGGTAAGCACGCCAACCTAGATCTAAATTACAACGTTCTAGGTATAACAGTTTGTTGTTTACTAATAGAACCCAATCTCTGATCCATATCATGGCACATGCATTGTGGTATAATTCTAAATTGGGTAGTGCCAAGCCCCCCCTTTCTTTTCTATCCTGCATTACTTTATATTTTATTCCAGCTCTCTTTCCGTGCCACAAAAAGTCAGTAAGATCATTCCTCCATATTTTAAAAGAATACTTATTATTTATAATAGGTAGGGTTTGAAACAAAAACAGCATTCGGGGCAAAACATTCATTTGCATCGTAGCTATTTTCCCCAAGAGAGACAACTGTTGCTTTTTCCATTTTTCTAAATCGGACTTAATGGCTTTCCAAACTGTTACATCGTTGTTCTTGTAAAGTCACAGACAGGATAGGCAAAGTGGTGAGGAAGCACAACCTGCGAAATGGTTTACAAACTGACGAAGAAAATCCAGCAAATGCTTCGCTCAGCCAAGGACCAGAGAGACCCTCGCACAGCCGCAGGAGTTTACCACATACCATGCAGCTGCGGACAAGTCTACATAGGGACCACCAAATGCAGTGTTCAAACAAGAATCAAGGAACACGAGAGACACTGCAGACAGGGCCAGCCAGAAAAATCATCAGTAGCAAAACATGCCACTAACCATTCTGGGCATAAAATACTGTTTGAAAACACTGAAGTGCTGGACCATGCCAACCACTACCATGTCAGGATGCACAGGGAAGCCATTGAAATCCACAGACACCTGGACAATTTCAACAGGAAAGAGGAATCCCTTAAAATAAACAAGGTTTGGCTACCAGTCCTGAAAGATAGCAAGATAAAGACTCAACAAATGCAAAGGAGAAATCTCCCAGGGTCAGGGGTTTCCCAGCAGACAATGAGCACTAATGAAGCAGACATTAGTCCTCTTGTGCAGACACCCTGAGGACTGCCATCAGCAATAAACAATATACATGCAAATCATTCCTGCCTTTCCAGGTCATACAATATATATAGCCAAGTCCTTTCCAGGCAAACATTTTCTGAAGATGCCAGCCACAGATGCTGGCGAAATGTCAGGAAGAAACTCTGCTAGAACATGGCCACATAGCCCGAAAAACCCACAAAAATAAACTATGGATGCCGGCCATGAAAGCCTTCGACTTCACATTGTTCTTGTAAAGTTCTGAATCCTTTTTGTCAAATTTATTCCCAGATATTTGATTTTATTTATCAGTTTAAACTCTGTGTTAATTTTCGTATCTTCTTCCTCTTTGCAAGATCGATTTTTGGTGAGCATGCCACTCTTATTTTTATTAACTCTAAATCCAGCTAAACTTCCAAATTTTCCCAATATTTCTTCTAGTCTTTTAACACTTTTCTTCGGATTCTCTAGGAAAATTATTAAATCGTCAGCAAAGGTGCGAATTCTGTAGCTATGTTTTGGGAGTTCTAATCCTTGCAGTTTGTCATCATTTCTTATATTAATATTTATTACTTCTATTACCATCAAGAAAGGTAATGGCGATAATGGACACCCTTGGCGAGTGCCTTTGTTAATCCTAATTGAGTTGGATTTTTCGCCATTTTAAATTAATCCTTGTAAATTGTTTTTGATGGATATTCATAATCCCATTAGCTAATCTTCCCCTAATACCCTATTCATTCAATGGTATTTCTGAAAATTCCCAGTTCACATTGTCAAATGCTTTTTCAATATTCACAAGTACCATCCCTAGTTTCCTTTCTTTGTGTATTTTGAAAAATTCAAGCAAATCTAATACCATCCTGATGCTATCCTTCAGATGTATCTCTGGAAGGAAGCCTGCTTGTTCTGTTTGGATCTTTTCGGACAATAGTTTTTTTAATCGTTGAGATAAAATAGCCGTATAATTTTTATAGTCCAGATTTAATAAAGAGATTGGACGGTAATTTTCTATCAGTTCTGGGTCCCTGTTTTCTTTTGGGATTAGAGTTGTTGTTGAATAACAGCATATTTCTAGGAATTTTCCAAAGTCTATTTCCTTTATAGTTGCAGTTAGTGGAAGTATTAATTCTTCTTTTAATGTCTTATAGAATCTTGCTGTTATTCCATCTGGACCTGGTGCTTTGTTGTCTTTTAACTTGTTTATTGTTAGTTCTATTTCTTCGGCCATTATTGGTTCATTTAATTCTTTAGCTTGTTGTTTTGTAATTTGTATCTTATTTTCTTATGTATTCTCTCATGTTAACTCTCTTTTCTTGTGTTACTTCCTCATCCGTATATAGTTTTTTGTAGTATTCTGTAATACCCTGTAATCAGGGTTTTTAGTTTTAGTTTTTAACTGTTGTTTTTATGAATTGATATTGTGTTTTAATATGTTAGACTGTTTAATACTGTCTTAAGGGGGGGAGGAATAAAGTGTTTTTAATTGTCATATTTTATATTTTCCTGTTGTTAACCACCCGGATTGGTTTGCCAGAGGGCGGTATACAAATAAATATTTAAAAAAAAATAATTTCTTTTAACTTGTCCTGTTTGTAATTATCTTATTATTGTTTTTAAGTTTGAGAATAGTTTTTTTTTCTTTTTTTCTTTTTAATTTTTGGGCGAGCCATTTTCCTACTTTATTTGCATTCTGAAAATCCTAATATTTAAAGTACTTTATCTTATCTGACATCTCTTACATAGTATTTTCATTTATCTTGTTCTTAATAGATTGTAGTTCTTGATTTTTTTTTATCATTAGGTTTGCTTTTAGCTTGTTTTTCCTTCTTTTTGAGTTGTTCCAATAGTTGTTTTTCTTTTTCCGTTTTCTTTTTCTTTTTTATACTTTCTTGCTGTATCAATAAGCCTCCAATAACAGCTTTGCCTGCATCCCAGATTACATGCATTGGCGTTCCTGCTGTAGTGTTTTCTTGAAAATATCGTCTTATTCTTTGTTTGATTTATTTAACTACCATTTCATCTGACAGTAGATAGTCCTTCATTCTCCAGGTAAATTCTTTTCTCTTTGGTTTCATTATTAATATCACCGGGCAGTGGTCTGACATTATCATTGGGGAGATTTGAACTTTAATTATTTCCTTGTTTATTAATTTAGAAGTTAGTATAATATCAATTCTCAAAAACGCTCTTAATCTATTTGAAAAGTATAATCCTTTTTGCTTTCATTTGTGACTCTCCACCAATCTATTAAGTTTAGATTCCCTATTAGTTCCATTGCCAACTGAGGTAGTTTTCCTTGCCTTTTTTTATAGTGTTGTCCTGATCTGTCCTTCTCTACATTCATAACACCATTCCAATCACCTGCAATAATTATTCTTTCACAATTATATTCTTTTACTTTCAT
>NW_024806814.1:0-2500 GCF_019175285.1 Sceloporus undulatus | reverse complement strand
GATAGATAGCGCTATATAGATATATCTATATACATTTAAAAAGACCATGCATATACACACACACACATATGCACACACACGGGCACGCATGTATCTTATCCACACACATATAGACAAAAGCCTCTGCTGATTATGTATGTGCATATCTCTAGATAGATAGATAGATACAGTAGATAGATATGCAAGAGCACAGAAACACCCATATATCTGCTGTTGTGTGTGGAGGCATCTCAAAGAGCACGCAACATATACCTTTAACAGAAAACACACACACACATACACACACACACACACATATATAGAGAGAGAGAATGTTTCCTGTCTGTACACAGAAATACATCTTTGCATACATAACCATAGATAGAATCATACAGTTGGAAGAGACCCCAAGAAGGGCCATTCAGTCCAACCCCATTCTGCCATGCAGGAAATCACAATCAAAGCATCCTTGACAGATGGCCATCAGCCTCTGGTTAAAGACCTTCAAGGAAGGAGACTCTACTACTCTCAGAGGAAGGAGTGTGTTTCACTGTCGAAGAGCCCTTACTGTCAGGAAGATCCTCTAATGTTGAGGTGGCATCTCTTCCTGTAGCTTGCATCCATTGCTCTGGGTCCTAGTCTCTGGAGAAGCAGAGATATATGTCTGAATGTGTGTATGTCCGTGCACAGTATGTATATATAATTGTATGTGTATATAATAATAATAATAATAATAATTTTTATTTTTCTATTTCCCGCCTCTCCCTGAGGATCAAGGCAGGATCCCATCAATATCAGCAATACAGTCTACAAAATACATAGCATAGACACACACACACACACGTAGATATTCATGAGCCTACCCTCAGGAGAATGAGGTGGACTGCCGTTGTCTTCCTCGTCCTCCTGGGGGGTGGACTGGGCACTGACCTCCTGGCATGTCTCCCCCGGCGTGCTGTTTGGAGGGAAGAGGAAAGGAAGGGAGACACAATTGCAGAAATGAGCAACAGTGCCTGAAGACAACCGCACACAACACAGCACTCAAGTACAGAATGTGAACAATCAACACTTACATGCAGCAGCATAGAGGTCCAGTGATGGACCGCCAGCAAGCATCCATAAATGCCACATTTCTTCAAAGTACTGTGGCTTGTGGCGTGCTGCTGGGTTGCCACCGTGGGTGCAGATGGCATGATAAAATGCTGTGTGCATCACTTTCACTTTAGAGGCCACCTGCTGCCGTGACCTCTGGTATCTCAGCCTCCGCAGCCTCCTGGCAATCGCATCATAAATTGTCCTGTTGGGGTAGGACGTAGACCCCATTATGATGTCCAAGCCCTCAACCCTCTCTAGACTGCTGAAGAGTGCCTGGACCTCCCCATCCGTCCAGAGACTCCATTGCCTGGGAATGGTGGCAAGCAGAGGCAGCAGGCAGGTGGCAGCAGGAAGCAGGGGCAAGACACCAGAGATGAGCCTGTGGCAGGCAGGCAAGCAGGCCCCAAAACACAAAACAAACAACAGCCCACAAAACCAAAAACCGCCCAAACACAAGCACAGGCCGAAACACAGGCCAAGGGCAAGTCGGCAAAACTTCTTACCAAAGTTTGAAGCCTTGCCTGTGAAACTTTGGGCGGCCACCAGATGGCGCTCCAGGTGTTTTGCGCATGCGCGAGAACCTGCTGTTTTCTGCGCGACAAAAAAATCCATTCACCGCGTGAATTTCGAGGTGGAAGGATTCTCTGATCATTTTCTATTGAATTTCACATTATTCTTCAAGATTCAACCTTAAGTAAAGAAAGGGTACAATAATCATGCCTTGGAGGGGACGGAGGAAGCCTTTTCGTGAATGTGATCCCATTTCACGCTACTGCCCTAAAGGAGAGCTTTGACCTGGAATTTATCATTCTCCCTCGCAAAAGGCTCAAGTAAAAGTGCTGCTGGCTTGGGATCGGGTCCCTTCTCTTGCAGCAAGGCCACCCTTTTGAGAAATAGCCAAAGAGAACGAGGACATTCTGTTAGCTTTTTATAAGGTTTAGCATCAAGTCTTGTATCAATATAATGTCTTCTATATGCATTATATAAGTATAGATATGTACACACATGTATATATAGACATATATATTCTTTGTTGTTATATGTTATATAATTATTTTCATATATATATATATATACACACACACATGTAAGCATGTATATGTATATATGTAAGTAATATGTATTAAAAACGCAATATACATTTATATATGTGTGTGTGTGTATGAACCTTTATGTACTACATACATAAGTACATACACTCAAATTTATATATAAACTTTATATATGCTTCTATATAATTACCTATTATATAATATATATTAATATATATGTAAGCATATACATATATACTTATTTTTCATATGTAAATATATATATTTAGACACACTCACACACACATATATATAACAGAAATGGCTAAATGTAATGTTATGTTTTGTGTATGTACTTATATATATATATTGTATATTTGTAGGTAAACTATATA
>NW_024806813.1:0-3873 GCF_019175285.1 Sceloporus undulatus | reverse complement strand
CTTTGTTGTAGATTCAACCCCAGTATCAGCCCTATTCACGACTTCCTGTTGCTTAAACACAGAAATTGTTAATGAGATATTTACAGCGCTTTATAAATAAAGGTTAATAATAATAATAATAATAATAATAATAATAATAATAATAATAATAATAATAATATGGATTTCCCTTCATTCTTACTATTGTGGAAAACCTCCATGGGTAAGAAAAAGTCTTCTTCTCTCCTCTTTCTAAACAGTATAGTTCAGGAACACCAGAATAGGGCTGCCTTAATTTCAAAATGAGTCTGGAAAGATAAGAAAATGCCACATGGTCCTGATTGCTGGGCTACAGGTAGCAGTTGGGCAACCACCTTTTGGATCAAGGAGTTGCCAGTGTTTTGAAAGGCAATGCGATATAGAGAGCACCATTGTTCTCAATTGTAAAAGATATATATGATTATGGAATGTTTTTTTTGTCTTTGCATATATGGATATGTTTAATTAGACAGGGGAAATGCCAGATTTTACAATTAGAGTATAGCTCTAAGGAGAGACACAGAGCTGTGCCTCACTGGTGCTGTTATAGGCAATGAGGCTGGGTGTCACATCTGTAAACAACAGAGCATTGAATGCTTTATTGCCTGATGGGGAGACGTTGCTGCCTTTTTATGTCTGTGCAATTGTTAATGTTTCAAACCTCTATAGTTTTACCCTTTCAATTAGGAATCTGTCAAGAAAAGCTTTTGTATTCATACTTGGTGCTCTTAAGAGATTTATCTGTTTGCCTAAAAAGTGTTCTTTGAGTCCAGGTTTGCAAAAGTGGGTTGTTGAGAAAACAAACATGGCAGTATATTTGAACATCCTTTTCTTTGTTTTCTGGGAATTAAAGATGTTGGTGATTTATTTCTCCATGCTAATTGCAACATAACAGCTATTTTAATTTGGGATGCTTGTTAGTAACAGTTCAGCAGTCCTCCGAGGAACACTAGATAACCTTTTGTGTCTTTCTTGGGGATTAGAAAACACTACTTGGGGATCTTTATTATTTTAGAGAAAATGAGCTATCAAAAATACCAGGAGCGGATACAGATTTGAGTAAGATGCTTCTGTTGTATGTTCGAGGCTGAATTAACAGTAATAAAGCAACTGTTTATTCAAGTACAAGTGGTACTACTTTAAAAAAAAACCTCCCTGAAAACAGAGTTTCAAAGGCATTCTGACTGCAATTCAAGTATGGTATAGTGGTTTGAGCGTTGGACTATGATTCTGGAGACCAGGGTTTGAATCCCAGCCCAACCAAATAAAAAAACCCCTCCCTGAAAATCACTGGCTGACCTTGGGCAAGTCACACACTTTCAGCCTCAGAGGATGGCAATGGCAAACCTCCTCTGAAGAAACTTGCCAAGAGAACTCCATCATAGGTTCGCTTTAGGGTTGCCATAAATTGAAAATGATTTAAGGCACACAACAAGCTGATCTTTATTTGCTTTTTATGAAGTTGTTTATAGCTCCACTTGGAAGCTAGGATTAGTGAGGAAGATAACTAGACCAGGTGACTACTGCTTCTTCAGACTCACTCTCTCAAGTCTCACAACTGGTGCCTCGATCGCAACAAAATCTTGGACATGGAGTGAAAACTCCACACTGTTGATTCCAGATAATGGCATACTCTCCAATGTTTCATAGATGAAAACCAGGAACCTTGCGGCCAAGCAACATCAGAGTGTGGTCAGGATGTCATTAATGGGGAAGAAAATACAATCTAAATAAGAAAATATAATGTGCAGCAGTTTCCTTTCACCTGAGTCCACAGAGAAGGGCAAGATTCTGCTCCCTCCTCTCCTCTCCTCTCCTCTCCTCTCCTCTCCCCTCTGCTGAGAGAACTGAGTGCCAACTACTTTTGCACTTTGAATACAGTTTGCAGTAATTGAAGTAAACTGAAGCCAAATGAGGAAAGTGGGAGGAAAAGAGAAAAAGTGGGCTATTTTAAAAGCATCTGAAAAAGTGGGATTCTTGCCAGATCAGGACAGGAGGAAGTATGTAATGGAAACTAAGTGAATGGTCAAAACAAAGATTAAGTGGCACAGAAATACTGGAGGAAGGTGATGTCCACAGAGAATAATGCCAAGCAAGGAAGAACATAGGGCAGATAGTCAGACGGTATATAACAAGCAGATAATCTATAGATACATTATCTATAAAACTTTCTGGAATGTTGACAGAATAATATTTATTGCATTTTTTTTCTTTGAGTACAATTGTGGGCATGTTTACTCTGAATAATCCTAGAGTTCAACGGGTTAGTCCTCAGTAAGTACAGTATAGGTATGATTGCTGTCCGTCAGGATCTGAGTCCCTTAGATTCCTTGCCATAGTTTATAGAGATATACTTTGTGTCCTTATAGCATTTTAATACTGGATGATGGGATGTGCTGACATGGTTTAATGGTGGGTGTTGTCTGTCCACATTCCTTGGAATGGTTAATGAGCAGGTGTGAGGAGATCGTGCTGGGAGTTTCAAGGCAGGTCCTATGAGAACATTTAGTATGGAGCTGGAAGGAGTGACCCTGGGAAAGAAGAAATGGGAGAGCATTTAATTCTGTGCGTGAATGGGGCATAAGCTCACTCAAAGTTTGAATTGAGATGTGCTTTAGTTGTACTGTGTGCCTGATCATTCTTCATTCCACACAACCTAAGTATGGTGTGCACACCTTTTGTTTCTGAATAAAGTTTTCCTGTTTTACTATTGAACCGAGGTGATCCTGAATGTGACACTGTCTGAAGCACAATTTGAATTCTGATGTCATCGTGGGTCAGAAACATTTTCCGTAAGCTAGGCAATTCATTGATGGATTTTTAAAGGAGCTTTACTTGGCACAAATTGGCATATGGTAAACAACAACTGTTTGTTGTTTACCATATGTTTGTTTTCACTGGGAGTATGGTGTCCCTCCTGCACATCCCAGTCCTAACTTCCCAACCTGATACAGATGATATTTAAAGTTTAACAACCTGGACACTTGAATCACAACTGTGCAAGCAAGGTCACATTCTAGTGTAGACATATCACAGAAAATAATTTTCAAATGAGAGATTTGTTCAGTGGATAAACCTTTGTGGACAACAGGCCACTTAAGATTCTTGGAAAGCTATTGTGAGTTGGTGGCAGAACTGTTGAGGGTTATCTGTATGTGTGTATGAGTGCACGTGTACACACTTGGAGACCAATTGTAAGCAATGAACAATTATACATTCTTGCAAACTTTTAGAAAATCAGGTTTTTATTGAAATTGGAGTGAAATATTCTGGTCAGATACCTGAATGATACTTAAGTGGAATGGAGCACTCTTCATCCTAACTTATCTTCTGCTGAGTCATTAAGAGGAGACAATTCTGACATTAAACTTAACGTTCTCTTTTTGTTCTCTTAAGAGCAGAAGGTAAAAGGAAACAATTTAACCTGTTTCATAACCTGTTTAATTCATTCTTGTATGGCAGGGTGTTGAACTGGATGGCCCTTGTGATCTTTTCCAGTTTTATGATTATCTAAATTCACACAGGCCAGTTGTGTGGCTGTGAAAGGTAGGTAATAGAATAGTTCCTTGTTTGGTTGGTTAAATGTTGCATGTCTCAGTTTGTCTGTCCTAAAGGATTAGCACTGGTGTTATTTAACCTAGAGAAGGTAGATGGCCTCTCAAGATTTTAAGGTTTTGGATCTTTGTTTGTTTGAATATTCTTAAGGTGAATTGGACTCCTACATTTTTTACTGAAAAGGATTCTTGTTTCTGGAACCAGTGCCTCATATTTCTCATCCAATGTGAAGAATCCACATTCTTCACATGTAGTTGGTTAAATGTTGCAAAGACCTGGCCAGTTTGGAAATAAGCTGGC
>NW_024806812.1:2425-3873 GCF_019175285.1 Sceloporus undulatus | reverse complement strand
TGGATGGCCATCTGTCGGGGATGCTTCGATTGAGAGTTCCTGCATGGCATAATGGAGTTGGACTGGATGGCCCTTGAGGTCTCTTCCAACTCTATGATTCTATGACCACAGCCTCAATCTAGTCATCGTTGGGCCCATACAGACAGGCCAAAATAAAGCTGCTTTGGGCCACATTGGAGGTATGCTATTTAAATGCTGCATGCCTCCTAAGATGCCAGAAGCTGTGTCAAAGCTACGCTGCAGTCCATAGGACTGGAGCGTGGCTTTGGCATGGCTTCCGGCCTCCTAGAACTCATGCAGCATTTAAACAACATACCTCCAATGTGTCCCGAAGCAGCTTTATTTTGGCCTGTCTATGAGCCTTTAGTTTCCAGGGAGAATTCCGGCTTGATCTGTCCAACAAGCCATTTGTTCACAATCACTCTTCTCCAGCACCACATCTCAAATCACATCTCACATGAAGGCATCTCCTTCTTGTCCGCTTTCTTCACTGTCCAGCTGTTGCATCCATACATGGTGGTGCGGAACACAATGGCTCAGACACTCCTAATTTCTGTGCTCAGTTGTATATCTTTACTCCTTAGGAACTTTTCTAATTCGTCCATTGCAGCTCAATTCATTCCTAATCTTCTTCTGATTTCTTGACCAAAGTCTGATTCCTGATCGATGTTTGATTAAAGGAATGGGAAGTCTTTAAATATTTTGATTTCTTCATTATCTAGATGGAATGTATTTTGGTTCTCTCTAGTCATTATTATTATTTTCCTTATGTTCAGCAGTTAGCCTGTCTTTACACTTTCTTCTTTGACCTTCTTCAATAAGTCTAAGCCTGCTCTTCGTATGATATTTTCTGCATAGAAGTTGAACAAACAGGATGATAGAATGCAGCCTTGGCTGTTTCTCCATGTTCCATTCTAACAAAGGCTACTACCTCTTACCCTAAGTATTATCATCATCATCATCATCATCATCATCATCATCATCATCATCATCATCATCATCATCATCATCATCATTGGTATTTAGACCCCACTGTTCAGCCCTAAAGGCTCTCAGAGTGGCCTTATTTTTAATTAGACGGTTCCCTGCCCTCAGGCTTACAATCGAAAAGACATGACACAAAAGGAGAAGGGAATGGTGGTGGGAAAGAGGATGAGGTCCAGTGGTTCTTCTCTCCCTTGGAGGCCTGGACCAAGGCAGATGGACTGGAGGGAGGGCTCTTCTTCTTCAGGCTAGCCCTGATGGAGCTGGGCCTGCATGTTCACTCCCTCGCAGGTTGAAGAAGGACAGTTATGATGGAGGGAGGGCTCTCTTTCTTCAGGCTAGCCCTGATGGAGCTGGGCCTGCCTGTTCACTCCCTCACAGGCTTAAGGATGACAGTTACAATGGAGGGAGGGCTCTTCTTCTTCAGGCTAGCCCTGATGGAGCTGGGCCTGCCTGTTCACTCC
>NW_024806812.1:0-2400 GCF_019175285.1 Sceloporus undulatus | reverse complement strand
GGGAGTCCGGCGGGACGTCCGGACGTCCCATTTTAAAAAAGGGCGTCTCTTTAGACGCCCCATGGCCTAGTACGGACTCCGTCCGTACAGATGGCGCCGGCCCTTCTACATGGCGGCGCCATCTTTGCGTATCGGACGCTTAGCGTCCGTACGCGTCGCGCCGCTGCTGACGTAGCGAGCGCGCCCCTGGCGCCTCGCTACGTCGCAAACGCGACGAAAAAAGAAGCTCCATTTTGGAGCTTCTTTTTTTCGGTCCGCGTGGGAGTCGGGCCGTGTGAAGGCTCCGGCTCCCCCGCGGACCTACTGGCCAGCGGCAGCAGACCGCCGCTTTGCCAGTGTACCCCGCCAGTGAATCTTGGAAAGAGCCTCCTACCTTTTTGGGCAGAGATGGTCCCTTCTGGGCAGGAGACAGACATCATAGCAGCAGATGGGCTCTCCTTCCCGAACCACCTTGTGCAATCGGGTTGACAGCTTTCCACACCACCTGGCATGGGGCAGGCTCTACCCATGAAGAGAAGGAAGAACAAGAGAGAAAAGAGTTAAGAGTAGAAATGGAGGGCAATGAGTCACAGATCTGGGAAAGGAAGACACAGCTGAACCATCAGATGATTCCTGTTCCCAGGTGATATGGCCACGTTATTAGGTTATATGTAGGTTTGGGTGAAGAGGGCAGCCTTGGTGGCATCCCCCCTTCGCTCACTGAGGCCTTCCCAAAAAAACCTATTTTCAATTCACAGTGCAGAAAACCATGGGCAGTAGATATTAGGAAATGGCTACAAGCTTCTGCATGTCTGCCCTTCAGACCTAACCTATTTGATGCCTTTAGATGAAAGGAAATCAATCAATATCAATGCCAGGAAAAATGGCTTTGGCTAGAGGTTTTTGGAGAGGTTTTGATTAGCTCTCCATATCCAAGATAGGACAGCTACCTTTAGGCAGCATTTAAACACTTGCAGTGTAGACTCCAAACCAAACATCGAGAGAGAAATCCCAGAGATGCAGGTGAGGGTCAGGAAGGCAGAGACACTAGGGGACCACATAGCAAACATACAATAGCAAAGCCTTTGACTGCATATATCACAAGAAACTAGGGAAACTTCTTAAGATATGGGAGTGCCACTACATCTGACACTCCTGATGAGAAACCGTTCATCCTCTCAAATCTGGTGAAAAATCTGTCATCCTCTGGCCTGTGAGATAGTTGACCAGGCAGGCCCAGCTCCATCAGGGCTAGCCTGAAGAAAGACAGCTCCTTCCTCCATGGTAATTGTCACTTCCAGCCTGCGAGGGAGTGAACAGGCAGGTCCAGCTCCATCAGGGCTAGCCTGAAGAAAGAGAGGCCCTCCCTCCATCGTAACTGTCGTCCTTCAGCCTGCAAGGAGGTGAACAGGCAGGCCCAGCTCCATTCAGGGGTAGCCTAAAAGAAGAAGAGCACTCCATCATAACTGTCCTCCTTCAACCTGCGAGGGTGAGGGAGGGCTCTTCTTCTTCAGGCTAGCCCTGATGGAGCTGGGCCTGCATGTTCACTCCCTCGCAGGTTGAAGAAGGACAGTTATGATGGAGGGAGGGCTCTCTTTCTTCAGGCTAGCCCTGATGGAGCTGGGCCTGCCTGTTCACTCCCTCACAGGCTTAAGGATGACAGTTACAATGGAGGGAGGGCTCTTCTTCAGGCTAGCCCTGATGGAGCTGGGCCTGCCTGTTCACTCCCTTGCAGGCTGAAGGACGACAGTTACGATGGAGGGAGGGCTCTCTTTCTTCAGGCTAGCCCTGATGGAGCTGGACCTGCCTGTTCACTCCCTCGCAGGCCGGAAGATGACAATTACCATGGAGGAAGGAGCTTCTTTCTTCAGGCTAGCCCTGATGGAGCTGGGCCTGCCTGGTCAACTATCTCACAGGCCAGAGGATGACAGATTTTTCACCAGATTTGAGAGGATGACAGATTTCTCATCAGGAGTGTCAGATGTAGTGGCACTCCCATATCTTTAAGAAGGTTCCCTAGTTTCTTGTGATATATGCAGTCAAAGGCTTTGCTATTGTATGTTTGCTATGTGGTCCCTAGTGTCTCTGCCTTTCCTGACCCTCACCTGCATCTCTGGGATTTCTCTCTCGATGTTTGGTTGGAGTCTACACTGCAGAGTGTTAAAATGCTGCCTAAAGGTAGCTGTCTATCTTTGGATATGGAGAGCTATCAAAACCTCTCCAAAAACCTCTAGCCAAAGCCATTTTTCCTGCATTGATATTGGATTGATTTCCTTCTCATCTAAAGGCATCAAAATAGGTTAGGTCTGAAGGGCAGACATGCAGAAGCTTGTAGCCATTTCCTAATATCTACTGCCCATGTTTTTCTGCACTGTGAATTGAAAATAGGTTTTTTGGAAGGCCTCAGTGAGCGAAGGGGGG
>NW_024806811.1:0-3874 GCF_019175285.1 Sceloporus undulatus | reverse complement strand
GACTTAAGTTTTCACCTGATGTATTCTTGTTGAACATAATAGATTTTAGCTTGGAAAAGAAATGTGGCAAAATAATTTTTTATATGTTGTCGGCAGCAAGAATAATATATGCACGCAACTGGAAATCCAAAATGATACCTCGCAAAGAAGATTGGACCTATAAATTACTTGACTTGATGGAAATGGATAAACTGTCAGAGGCTCTTTGTAATGAATCACAAAGCAAGTACAGAGAGGACTGGACCGTTGTTATAAACTCTCTTCAAAAACAATGGGGAAGAAATGTAGTACAGTAGTGGGAGTAGGAATATTATAGATGGATATATGCCCTCTCTATTGTATATTTTATATTTGTTATTATCGGTTTAATGATTTAGGAAATTTAATGGAGGGACAAATGCTATGCAGTTCTCAAGGCCGTTTCAGTTTATTTTTAAGGCAGAGCCCCTCCCGGCGAAGCAGCCAGAGACCATGGCTAGGTAGGATAAAGAGAAGGGGATAAACATGTACATAATAATGACTTTGAATTATAGTTGGGTTATATTAAGCAAGGATGAATTTATGTATAAATAAGCAGGAAGTACTAAAGACAAGGTTTGTATGGTGTGAACTGTTGAATATTATAAGCATTGGTTATAAATAGTTTTCTTTATTTGTTTTTAAATGCTGAAACTTCAATAAATATCATTATAAAAAATGTAATGTTTTTTCATTTGTCCTCCATTTTTTAAAAGACGTGTCCTACATTTGAAAATGTGGCCCTACATTTGTCCTACATTTGTCCCGGTTTGGAGGTCCTGACTTATGGCAACTCTAACTAGATACACGTATTGACTCTATAATTCACTTACAAATGTAAAAAATCCCCATGAGGGATAAAACAGAAAAGATTGTATTGCTTTCTAATAAAACAAAGCGAGTTCTTTCCAGAACAGAAAAACTAAACAGGGCTCAATATTCTAATAATGATAGAATACACATGGAAGTCCTGAGAAAGACCCTACAATTATTAAAAGAGGAAATTTCTCAGTGCTATGCAATCATGTCAGAAATCAAAAATATTTCTGACTCAACAGATCTGAAAAGACCGTTGTCTTGCATGCAGCCAAATATACAAAATGTAGAATTCAGAAAGCCGTACTAATTGTAATGATGCTAAAATAGACACAATAAATAAAAATTACAAATACAGTTTTTACAGGCCGTTGGGTGCTGTCCATTTCACATTCCTCTCTTGTGAACCGGGGTGTGAGTGCAACACTCAGTGACAACATGTTTTTGGGTTTCTTTTGAAGTTCTAACCGAGGACGCCCGCACAGTACTGGAAGGATCCAGGCCCCAAATATGCCAGCCTCAACACCAGTCTCTGTGCCTGTGCCTCCATCTCCCTTGGGCACTCATTTTCCTCCTCCATACAGACCTCCACAGGGGGTGATTACCCTGCAGTTTCCTACTCCACTTTCAGCGATTCGTGCTACACTTGCGAGATACCAAGCTCCAACCAACACCCAGATGTCAGCTCCAATGGATTACTCCAGTTCTACATCAAGTGCTATACCAGGGAAAGAGCCATTCAATCAAGATACATCCATTTGGACACCAGTGCTGCAAAAGCAGACGAGTATTTGCACATTTTCTTTCCATCTTTTAAATGTGCTTAGTGACTCAATCAAGCATTTGGAAAACGTGAAAGAAATGCTGAGGAATAAAACCGAAAAGTTAGTATTGTTTTCCAATAAAGCGAAGAAAGTACTTTCAAAAACTGAAAAGTTTAATAGGACGCGGTATTCCAATAATTACAAAATGCATTTGGAATCCCTCAGAAAGACCCTAAAATTATTAAAAAATGAAATATCTCAGTGGTGTTCAGTAATGGCAGATATAAAATATATTTCTGACTCAATAGACTTGGAAGGATTAACTAGTATATAGCCATATATTTACCATATAGAATGTAGAAAGCAATACTAACTTTGTTTTAACATTAAAGTGGTTTGTTAATGAATCATGGCAACTCTAAAATATCTTGGCAGGATTTGTTCAGAGGAGGTTTGCCATTGTTTCAGCAAGGTTTGCTTGTCCTTCAACCAGGTGACAAGCAGTTCCTACCTGAAATTCCCTCTTCTGCATGACCACTAAGAATACAGGAATCCACTCCAGTTTCCCCTCCCTCTGGCAACCCTAAACTGCTTTGTTTTTGCCAGACCTGTCTATAGGGCTTTTAGGATCTTCAGGAGAGGTCCTTTTCTCTGTCCCACAACCTTCTCAGGATCATTTGGTGGGAACTAGGGACAGGGCCTTCTTGGTGGTTGCTCCCAGGGTTTGGAAATCCCTCCCCAGAGAAACCAGGATGGCTCTGTCCTTGCTATCATTATTGTGCCACCAGGTCTTCACAAACAGTTAAGTTTGGAGAATTTTTAATTTTTTTTAAAAAAAAAGCCCAACACCTTGCTCAGTGCAGGATCTTCAGGTAGAGCATCCCCAGCAGGGAACCTGTTTTGGAAGCTGCCCAGACACACCCCCCCCCCCAAAATCTCTAGGCAGTTGGTTCCATTGCTGAACCATTCCACTGTCAAGTAGTTCCTAACGTTCAATTGAAATTACCCTCCTGTCACATAAATACATCTGGTCCTACACTCCCTAGGGCAGCAGAGAACAAACCTTCCCGTTCCTCTCTGGGTAAGCCCTTTAGATATTTAAGGATACCGCTGAGAACAAAGCAGGGAAATGGGAGGAGAAAGGAACTGGGACACTTTTAAAGCTGCTGAACGTCTTGAGAGTGAGGATAGTTGCTCAGGGGAACCAATTGACTAGAGCAGGGGTAGGCAACCTGCGGCCCGGCGAGGCCTTGGGACCGGCCCCAGCCTGGTCCTGCCGCCGATTGCCGCTGGGGCCTTTGGCGTCTCACATGAGGGGCATGGTGGGGCAATTGTCTATAGAAGCCTCAGAAACATGCATTTATCTTAACATTTTTTAAAAAATTAGCAAATTTTTTCACGTGTCCTCTATTTTTTATTTAAAAAGTGCCCTCCATTTGAAAATTTTGTCCTACATTTATCCCGGTTTATTTATTTATTTGATTTTTAAAAAATATTTAATTATTTATTTTTTGGCTTCGGCCCCCCAGTTGTCTGAGGGACAGCAACCTGGCCCCCGGCTCAAAAGGGTTGCCTACCCCTGGACTAGAGAGATGGTAAGGTCTCATAGAATCATAGTATCATAGAATTGGAAGATACCCCAAGGGCCATCCAGTCCAACCCCATTCTGCCATGCAGGAGCTCACAATCAAACACCCCCCCCAACAAAGGCCTCCAGCCTCTGTTTAAAGACCTCCAAGGAGGGAGACTCCACTACATGCTGAGGAAGAGTGTTCCACTGACGAACAGCCCTTACTGTCAGGAAATTCCTCCTAATGTTCAGGTGGAATCTCTTTTCCTGCAGCTTGAATCCATTGCTCCATGTCCTGTTCTCTGGAGAAGCAACAAACAAACTTGCTCCATCCTCAATATGACACCTTTAAATATTTAAATAGGGCTGTCATATCACCTCTTCTCTAGGCTAAACATACCCAGCTCCCTAAGTCTCTCCTCATAAGGCAGGGTTTCCAAATCCTTCACAATTTTAGTCATCCTCCTTTGGACATGCTCCAGTTTCTCAACATCCTTTTTGAATTGTGGTGCCCAGAACTGGACACAATATTCTAGGTGGGACCTGGCCAGTTCAGAAGAGAGTGGCACTATTATTTCTCTTGATCTAGACACTATACTTCTATTAAGGCAGCCTAAAATTGCATTGGCCTTGTTAGCTGCCACATCACACTGTTCACTCATGTTCAGCTTGTGGTCTACTAGGACTCCTAGATTCCATTCACATG
>NW_024806810.1:244-3875 GCF_019175285.1 Sceloporus undulatus | reverse complement strand
AGTAGATGATGAAGACATTTAAATAGTTAAAGCTCAGTAATCAGAATAGAGACTGGAGTCAAGAAAGCAGAAGACTGGCACGTGGAAGGGCAGCTATGAAGGAAGTAGGCCAGATCCTCAAATGTAAAGATATACTGTATCATTGAATACCAAAGTTAGGATTGCCCATGCCATTGTATTTCAAGGTTCTATGTATGGTTGTAAAAGGTGGACAGGGAAGTAATCTGATAGAAGGAAAATTAGTTAATCTGAAATGTGCTGGGGGAGAGTTCTGTGGATACAGTGGACTGCCCAAAAAACAAATCAATGGCTCTAAGAGCAAACACGCCTGAACTCTTCTTGGAGGCCAAGATGACTAGACTGAGAATATCATAATTTGGACCTTTCAGGAGAAAACACAATCACTAGAAAAGATAATAATGCTTGGTAAATTAGAAGACAATAGGAAAAGAGAAAGACCACAATACTCAAATCAAGGAAGCCATGGGTTTACAAGAGTTTGTTGGTGACAGGGTGGTGGTGATGATGATGATGATGATTTTATTACGTTTATGTATATAATGTCATAGGCCTTACATAGCGCTTTACAAAGGAGGAAAACAATCCAAAAATAAAAACAAAGCCTGCCTATGGTGCACAATCTAAAACCACAAACAAGATTATAAAATTAATAAAATATTACTATAACAAGGTTAAAACAAAACCAAGATTTGGAGATCTTTCATTCATTGGGTCACCATAAACTGAAGACAGCTTGATAGCAGTTAACACCACCACCACCAATAACCCAGAATCCATTTTAACCATATCCAAAATACTTGGCCATGATGATTTAAATTCAAAGTAACCTGAATCTCAGATCGGGTGTGAGTTACAGAAAATTTCACATATCCATTTTTAAAAAAAAGTTTTTAATCGAAATGTGTGATCCTGGAATGCTCTGAAACAACCCGTGTGGTGTTATAACTATCAGGGATGATGGGAGTTGTTGCTCTTCACCTCTGGCTCGAACTCACCACCTTGTTATGCACCGCGCTGACCAGTTTTGGCCAGTGGTTATAGCTTAGCAGAGTTACAGAGAACAGGCTGAAGACCCCGACAAACTCTCCAAGCCTTCTCACTCTTGCTTCCACAGAAGTCTTCACCCTTCTTCAGGATCCAGCTGGTTCTTGTAGCTTCACCCAAGACACCAGACAACTCAGTAGTCTTAAATAAAAGATCTACTTTATTCTACTATATACAGCTCCAAAACTATCCAACACAACTCCAATACTCCTCACTACTACTTACTCTACTATCCACTCTACTACCCACTACTACAACCCACAAAATACATTGGGATTCATAGTCATTATTATAGTCAATGCAAGATACCACCCACTGTTGTCTGTTTCCACCCAGTAGGCGTGTATACCATTCTCACTGGTTCTCTTGGTTCATCCTACAATCAGTGATTTCATCATCTCAGCCTTGACCACTTAACAATTGTCAGGTGTGTCCAATTATCCACTTTGCATTTCTGTCCTTGGCAGTTAGTACTTGTTAATTGTATTACCATTTACACCTGTGTGGTTCCCAATTGGCTTCTGCTGAGTCACCCTGACTCTCACATACATGTTTTATTTCACTTACTGTATAACCCATGTTGCTTTTTTCCTTGACAATAACAACAGCTATACTCCAACCCAGACCCCGAGTAACAATCTATCTTGACTTCTTAGGTGTCTGACTTCTCAGTTAAAAAAAAAAAACTTTATTTTTATACCGCCCTTCCGAAGATCAGGGCGGTTTACAGCATGTTAAAACAATTAAACACATCATATACATCAAAACATCTTAAACAACAAAATTAAACAGTACATAAACAGAATAAAACCCCGTTAGCCTGTCCTCTTTGCCACAGAAGAGGAAGGGAGGCCCACTGGACTCTAGTCGGGGAATGCATCTTGAAATAGAAAGGTTTTAAGATCCTTTCTGAATTGGGCCAGGGAGGTGGTCGAGCAGAGCTCAATGGGCAGCGTGTTCCAAAGGGCCGGGGCAACGATGGAAAATGACCTCCTCGTAGTGGAGGTCAACCTAGCCCCTGGCACCCTCAGTAGTTGCTGCCCAGATGTTCTGAGGGTGCGGGACGGATTGTATGGGGAGAGGGGGCCCTTCAGGTATCCTGGGCCCAAGCCATTTAGGGCTTTATAGGTCATTACCAACACCTTATATTGTGCCCGGAAGCGAATAGGCAGCCAATGCAGATCTTTGAGCACTGGTGTAATATGGCTGGCCCTGGAAGTACCAGTGACCAACCTGGCTGCCATATTCTGAACCATTTGTAGCTTCTGGGTTTGATATAAGGGTTGCCCCATGTAGAGTGCGTTGCAGAAATCCAATCTCGAAGTTACCAGAGCATGTAGAACAGTTTCTAGGTCCCTCTGGGCCAGGTATGGGCGCAGCTGGCGAATAAGCCGAAGCTGATAACAGGTGCTCTTGACCGTCGCATTCACCTGAGCTGTCAGGTGAAGCGACGAGTCAAGAAGCACCCCCAGACTGCGCACGGAGTCCTTCACAGGGAGCGTGACCCCGTTCAGGACAGGTGGAACCACCGCCATTCCTGGACCAGGAGAACCTATCACTAGTACCTCCGTTTTCTCTGGATTCAACTTGAGTCGGTTTTCCCTCATCCAGCCCATTACTGACTCTAGACAGGCCACGAGAGGAGAGACGCCATCCTCAGTCACTGCGTCAATCGGAGACATAGAGAAAATAATTTGGGTGTCATCAGCGTACTGATAACCCCGCGCTCCATGTCTCCGGATGATCTCTCCCAGCGGTTTCATGTAAATGTTAAATAGCATGTTTCCATGCTAGTTAGTTTCCATGCAAAGTACAAATGTTAGTCATTACCCTTTAAGCCCTACATGGGTTGGGTCCAGGTTACCTACAGGATTGCCTTCTCTCATGTAATTGATTCTATGATTCTATGAGTCTAATCCGCCTTGTACACTCAGGTCCTATGGGAAACATGTGCTCCAACCAACCAGTTTTCCAGGGGACTCTTTTCTCCCAGATGACAACTGAAAACACTGATGACATTTAAAACAACATTAGAGACACACATCTCTTCTGTCAGGCCAACCCAGCCAATTTTAAATCATAACTTTTTAATTTGTATATTTTAAAGAATGTACAGTGGTGCCTCGGGTTACGAAATTAATTCGTTCCGCGGCTAATTTCGTAACCCGAAAAACCTTCGTAACCCGAATTGCCATAGGCGCTAATGGGGAAAAAAGCCGCGGCTCTGCCGTGGCTCCATTTAAACAGCGCCGGCATTTTTTCGTAACCCGAAAAAACGTTCGTAACCCGAAACAATAAATCCCTATGGGATTTTTTCGTATCCCGAAAAATTCGTAAGCTGGGTAATTTGTATCCCGAGGTACCACTGTACTCATAATGACTTTATTTTAATGGTTTTATAGCATTGTATTTTAACTGCTGGTTTGATATGTTTTGTTTTCTTTTTTTATTGTGTTTTATATTTTAACATGTTGTACCCTGCCTTGAGCCTTGAGGAGAGATGGGAAATAAATACAATTATTATTATTATTATTATTATTATTATTATTATTATTATTATTATTAT
>NW_024806810.1:0-234 GCF_019175285.1 Sceloporus undulatus | reverse complement strand
CATCGTTGTTGTTCTCATATATCACTAAGGGACTATGAATTAAGTGATAATAGTTTCTTACATTGGAGGACTAGGGTCAGTGCTGATAAGGGTAAAATCTTATAATGCATTGTGCAACTCCGCCCCAATGTATTATTCTTTAGAAACCCCACGTAAAAGGGTTTGAACCTGTGCTACCACAAACTACATTTGTGAAGAAAATGGAATCAGGAAGGCATGAGGGATTGTAATTGT
>NW_024806809.1:0-3876 GCF_019175285.1 Sceloporus undulatus | reverse complement strand
TCACATATATGACACTAGTGGAATTGCAACAATTCAAGTTTTGTTTAATGTGATAGATTTAACCAGTACTACCATATATATATAGTAATTATGCAGATTACTATTGTATAGCTGCATAAAACTCTCTCTCTCTCTCTCTCTCTCTCTCTCTCTCTATATATATATATATATATATATATATAGTTTTATGCAGATATACAATAGTAATTCAATGTACTGATGCACAGTGGTGTGATCCAGGATTATCAGCTGGTATTGCTACTTCAGCTCTCATAAGTAGCTTCTTTAGAATAGATGGTTGATGGAAAGCAATGATGGTGGCTTATTAATATTATTTTCCTTAGGGGTGTGTGTGTGTGTGTGTGTGTATGTGTGTGTGTGTGTGTGATCAGCAGAGAATTATATTTCAGCATAGACTCTCCAAGAATCAATTTTTAAAAACAATGGATGTTTAAAATAAATTTCAGGAGATGATAGTATCTGTCATCTCCTCTGCCAGATTCATCCCTAATAAACCCTACAATACTTTTCAATACAAGCAGAGAATCATTACTAGGCACTGTTTTTTTTTTTTAAAACCATAGTCAGCTGTTCAATGGAAGTTTTCAAAAGCTTTTGAATGTGCATTTTGACTCACTTCCAGGCTAGGCGGCCATCATATATGGAGGCACAATTAAAACACTGGTTCCCCTTCTGTTCCTGGCAGTCCTACACATTGTAGGAGGATATCAGCAAAGCCACACTTCCATTTCCAGGGTGTGGGAAGTGTGTGTGTGTTTAAATGAAGGAACTCTTGTTGAGTGCTTCTGGTGTGATGTTAAAAGCATCTTCACAGATACACTGTTGTAAGAGCTCTCTCTTTCATCCCACATTGTCAGCTCTCCTTGGTTGAGAACCTACATTGTCTCAGCATAGCGTAAAGCTTTGACAATGCTGTGCTTGTTGTTGTTACCTGCTTTCAAGTTGACCTTGACTCATGACAGACCTATGAATGAGACATCTCCAAGACACTCTACCCTCAGCAGCTCTGCTGAGGTCTTGCTGACTTAGAGCCATGGGCTCTTTGATTGAATCAATCCACCTGTAATGCAGTCTTCTTCTTTTGCTACTACCTTCTGTCTTTTGGCGACCCTATGGATGAGACATCAACACTGCTCTGCTTTATTCCTGCAGCCCCATACTTGTGACCTCCTTATAGAGTGCATCCATCTGGCATGTGGCCTTCCTCTCTTCCTACTTTCCTCCACCTTTCCCAGCTTTAATGTCTTTTCCAATGAGTCCTCTCTTCTCATGATGTGTCCAAAGTAGGACAGCCTCAGTTTGGTCATTTTGGCATCCAGGGAGGTTTCTGGCTTAATCTGTTCTGGGACACATCTGTTTGTCTTTTTGGCTGTCCATGGGATCCTCAGCACTCTTCTCTAACATCAGATCTCAAATGAATTGATTTTCTTCCTATCATCTTTCTTAACTGTCCAGCTCTCACATCTATACACGGTAATAGGGAATAAGATGGCTTGTATGATTCTAACTTTTGTGCTCAGTTGTATATCTTTGCATTTTAGAATCTTTTCTAGGTTTTTCATAGCCACCCTCCCCATTCTTTACCTTCTTCTGACTTCCTGGCTGTATTTCCCATTTCTACCAATATTTGATCCAGGTATGGGAATTCTTTTACTATTTCTATTACTTGATTATCTAGGTTGAACGGTGGTCATTATTTTTGTTTTGTTTATGTTCAACATTAAGTCTGCCTTTGCACTCTCTTCTTTGATCTTCCTTAGTAGGTGTTCTTTGAGGTTTTCTGCTAGTTCTATGGTGTCATCTGCATATCTTAGATTGTTGATATTCCTTCCTCCTATTTTACTCCTCCTTCTTTTGTGTCCAAGCTTGCTTTTCTTATAACATGTTCTGCATACAAGTTGAACAGATAGGGTGAAAGGATGCAGCCTTGTCTGACCCCTTTGCCAATTGGGAACCATTCTGTTTCTCCGTGTTCTGTTCTAATAGTAACTTCTTGTCCTGAGTACAGATTCCTCATCAGAACTATCAGATGTGTTGGCACTCCCATGTCTTTAAAGGCATTCCATGGTCTTTCACGATCTATGCAGTCAAAGGCTTTGCTATAGTCTATAAAACACATACTGTACTGATTTTCTTTTGGAATTCCTTGGTGCACTCCCTTAGCCTTCGTATATTTGCAATGTGGTTCCTAGTGCCTCTTCTTTTCCTGAATCCTACTTGAACCTCTGGGATTTCTCTTTCCATGTATGGTTGGAGTCTATGTTGCAAACCTTTGAGCATGGGAGATCAGTGCTATGGTCCTATAGTTGCTGCAGTCTCTTGGTTCTCCCTTTTTGTGGATAGGGATGTACTGTATATTGATTGCTTCCAATGTGTTGGCCATCGTTTTGTTTTCTATATCTGTTGACATATGTTGGTTAGCACTAGAGTTGACTCTGTCAATGTGGATTGCAGGAGTTCAAATGGAATATCAGCTGTTCCTGGGGATTTGGTTTTCACTATTTCTCTTATTGCAGTTTCCACTTCTTTCATTTTATCATTCCTTTTCTACAATTATTCTGTGTTAATAGAATTCTTTGAATTCTTTGAATTGTGACATCATAGCTAATATTGGCTGGCACTGTACACAGGATGGTGTAGGTGGCCCTCCTCGTGCCTTCTCATGAAGTCACCAAAGTACAATAGTCTCAACTTACTCATCTTGGCTTCTAGGGAAAGTTCAGGTCTGATTTTTTTTCTAGGACCCATGTATTTGTCTATGCTAACACTACACAAACTTCATATGACCTGAAGTACATCTGTACTGCAACATATGAGAAAAATTGGAAATGCATAACTGACACTTTGCAGTGTGCTAAAGTGATATGGAAATGTGCATTGACAAACTACGTTAGGTGCATTGTTACACATCTACAATGGTTCTGCACATGGAATGCTGCTACCATCTTCATCATTTTTGCATTATCCAAAAATAAAAATAAAAACAATCCTGCATGTGTGCCACAAGTTATATCTGTTTATGTCAAGAAGATTCTGGGCCTTGTATGTCAGGAAAAAAACAACCCTATGAGCTGTTGTAGGGAAATGGGTCATAAATATGTTTAATTTGCATTTTAAATGAAAGCCAGCTCTCTTATACTTCCTAAACCAATATATGAATTAAAACTTAGACATCTTTTGATATTCTTATCATTGATTTATTTGTATGCTGCTTTTCTACCCTTAAAAAGTATAGCAACCATTAGAACTGATGTAACTGAAGTATAGTAACAGTTTTTAGATAGTTCAATATCAGATACAAGTTAAAATTTAAAGTTATATAAAACAGAGTAAACATCTCTTAGCACTTGAAATGCATTGAAGTTTGAGTCTTGTTAATATACAACAGTGGTGTAACTACGCTGGTATAGCTGTGTGTGTGTGTGGGGGGGGGGCAAAGTTGCAGCTGCTGCAGATTTGTAGGAACAAAGGCATTGGAGAAATAGGCTGCTTGGGGGTGACAGAGCTTTGCCTTTCCTGTGTGTGACTCTATTAATGCAACTGCTAGTGTAGTCCATAGAGCTCTCAGGGTCCAGCCTTAAGTCTCAGGGCCTGATTCTCATCTCTAGTCCTCAGGATGAGGTAGAGGAATCAGAATGAGAATGATGTCTTGAAAGGTAAGTATGTGTGTATCTGTGTGTGCATGTTTTCCACATTTGTTAGGTTTGGGGTTTGTGTGTCATCCGTAGGTTTCAGGTCTGATTCTACCCCTAGGGCATCTGCCTAAGATTTTACAATCAACTGGCAATCCATTTTAGGGCCTAAAAATTATCTATCTATCTATCTATCTATCTATCTATCTATCTATCTATCTAT
>NW_024806808.1:0-3876 GCF_019175285.1 Sceloporus undulatus | reverse complement strand
CGTTAGTGTTACTGCAAACCCGGGCCTGAGGAAAGTTTGTTTCCCACATGGGGAAGAAGTCCCATTCATTCCTCCCACCATGTAACCGGTTCCTGCTGCCCCGCCCACATTGGTGGAGAATGCGGGCACCGCCCCTAGGGCGGGGCCACGGCCGACTCAAGAGCAATTGTTTGCATGGTTTGCTGAGCAGCAACAAATAATGCTTCAGCACGTTTCGGCCCAACAGACTCGGGTTCTAGAGCAAGTGTGTGCAGCACAGCAAAGTGCTCAGACCCAGCTTGTAACCCAGCTGTCGAATTTATGGAGGTCTCCTCGTACTGCCGACGGAGAAGAGAGAGGCTTGACCTGGACGGTCGGCCTGAACCCGTTAAAACTAATGTAAATGGGGCCTCAGGACGACGTAGAGGCCTTCCTAAACACCTTTGAAAGGGTGGCTGCTGCTGCCCAGTGGCCTCGGGAGCAGTGGGCCTTAATACTTACTCCTTGCCTCACCGGTCCGGCGCAGGAGGCCGTCGACACCCTGTCCCCAGAGGAGGCCCAGGACTATTTCAAAGTTAAGGCCACAATCCTCCAAACTTTAAACATCTTGGAGGACACGTACCGTTTACGGCTCCGTGAACTCAAATGGAAGCCGGGGATGCATCCAAGAACTCTGGGCCAGAAGATTAGGGCTAGCGCCCTCAGGTGGCTGAAACCCACGGAACGCTCACCTCTGGAAGTAGCCGAATTGGTAATGGTGGAACAGTTTGTGGGGAGCCTGCCTCCTCAAGCGAGGAACTGGGTTCGATGTCACCGCCCCAAGGACTTAGAAAGGGCTGTTACCTTGATGGAGGCCTTTTCCGCGGCTGAGGAATCGGGAGCTGCTTGGCCTCGGCAAGGAATTGAAAGGATTCCCCTGAGAGGAGGAAAGAGCGGAATTGGGCCCACACGGCTGGGAGGCAAGGAAGGACCTGGTCCCCACAGACCTAAAGAAGAGCCCGGGACTACAAAGCCGGACCCAGGAGAGAAGGCAGGAGGAGAGTCTCTTGCTAAGGAGGGCCCACACAAGACGGTAATTTGTTATACCTGTGGTATGGAAGGACATATTCGCCGGGACTGCACGGTGATGGAATGTTCGTGGGGCGACACGTGGGATGCCACCCAGGTAAGGAGAGATCTCAGCAAGGGAAAGACTTTGATGATAAAGGTGAATGGGAAGGAGGTGGAGGCCCTAGTGGATTCGGGGTCAAATCAAACATTAGTCAGGGAAATAGCAGGGGCCCCAAACACCTATCGCATAAAGGTTAAATGTATCCATGGCGATCTGAAGGAATACCGGGCAGTGGGGGCCTGGATAGAGGTGGGAGGAGAAAAGAGGCGCTTAAAGGTGGGGGTCGTACCCACTCTAAGTAGGGATGCCTTGTTAGGAAGGGATTGGCCGGGGTGGCGTAAGCTATTGAAGGAAGCCAAGTGTTTGGCGGGAGGAGCTACGGAGGCCATGGTTGTAGATATAACAGGTGTGGGAAGAGCTCAGGTGGCAGCATGGCAACAGGATGACCCATCGTTAAGTGAAGCCCTTAGGAGAGCGCAAGAACCGGGAGGGGAGGGGCCCCGACCTCGTTTTGAGTTAAGACAAGACCTCTTATATCGCCTTCCCTTAGGAACCGGGCCCTCGGATCCCGAGGACCAGTTGGTGGTCCCACAAGCCTTAAGGGCCGAGGTAATGCGGTTAGCTCATGAGATACCTATGGCGGGGCACCTAGGTATGGATAAAACCACGCAAAGGGTGTTGCAAAGGTTTTATTGGCCTGGGATCTTCGCGGATATAAAGGCCTTTTGTCAGTCATGCCCACAATGTCAGCGGTTTCAGGGAAAAGGAGCGCCAGGGGGAAAACTAATCCCCTTACCTAGTATAGAGGAACCATTTTCAAGAATCTCTTTAGATATTGTGGGTCCGTTAGAACAAGCGGCAGGAGGATACCGTTACTTATTAGTGATAGTAGATTGTGCCACCCGTTACCCCGAAGCGATACCACTGAGGACTACTCATGCCTCAAGGATTGCTCAGGAATTGGTCAAGCTCTTTGCTCGAGTAGGTTTCCCAAGAGAGATTTTGACGGACCAAGGATCTAATTTCATGAGTCAAACTTTGGCAGGAATGTGGAAATTGCTGGGGGGTCAAGCCCTTCAAGACCTCAGTTTACCACCCACAGGCAAACGGCCTGGTGGAAAGATTTAATCGTACCCTGAAAAGTATGCTAAAAAAATTTATAGCAGAACAACCGAAGCAGTGGCCCCGGTTGATAGAACCTTTATTGTTTGCTTTTCGGGAGGTGCCCCAATCCTCGTTGGGATTTTCACCCTTTGAACTGATATTTGGTCGGAAACCTCGGGGCATCTTAGATATTGTCAAGGAAGGGTGGGAAAAGGAAGAGACGAACCCTCGGTCAGAGCTCCAGTTTGTCTTACAGATGAGGCACCAATTAAAGACAATTGGACAAGCGGCGAGAGAAAATTTGGCAAGGGCTCAGGAAGAACAGAAGAAACTTTATGATAGGAATGTAAAGGAAAAGGAGTTACAAGTAGGACAACGGGTGTTAGTGTTGTTACCGGCCCAAAAAGCCAAGTTGTTCGCTTGTTGGCAGGGACCTTTCGAGGTAGTGAGGAGAGTTGGGCCAGTGGATTACGAGGTGCAAATGGGAAGAGATCCTCCGAAAAAACAAATCTTTCATATTAATCTCCTAAAGGCTTGGAGGGTCAGAGAGGCCTTATGGACCGAAGTAGATGACGATCCGGAAGAGGAGGAGGAATGGCTTATAGGGCCCCAGGTGGAAGAATTCTAACAAACAGGGGAGGTTCCCATCATGTCCCCTCTTACTGGACAGCAACAAGAACAGGTGAGGGCCTTGCAGGAACAATTTAGAGATGTATTTGAAGGAAAGCCGGGATGCACCTCGTTGATACAACATGCAATACTCACAGATCCCTCAGCGGTGGTAATAATGCCAATTAGACCCTGGCCGTGGAGGGTTCAGAAGGCTATTAATGAGGAAGTGGAGGCAATGCTCCAACTGGGGGTAATTGAGCCTTCTACAAGCCCCTGGAGAAGTTTGCCTGTAATGGTGCCAAAACCTGACGGGTCAGTGCGATTCTGTATAGATTTCAGACAAGTTAATAGAGTGTCCAAGTTTGATGCGTACCCCATGCCCGGGGCCATAAATTTGTTAGAGCGGTTGGGACAAGCCCGGTTCTTGTCGTCCATTGACTTGACAAAGGGTTACTGGCAAATTGAGCTACATCCAGAGGACAAAGAAAAAACGGCTTTTGCCACTCCTAAAGGCCTGTTCCAATTCACGAGGATGCCATTTGGCCTGCATGGGGCGGCGGCGACATTCCAAAGGCTGATGGACCTGGTTCTTCGAGACTTAAGGTTCTGTGCAGCTGCATATATAGATGACATTATTATTTTTAGTGACTCCTGGGAAGACCATTTAGAGCATTTAACAAAAGTACTGATGGCCCTTAGGGCCGCAGGATTGACCGCCAGCCCAAAAAAATGTGCAATTGCCTGTAAACAAGTAAAGTATTTGGGGCATGCAGTAGGGCAGGGACTAATAAAACCCTTGGCCGAAAAGGTGGTGAAGGTGCAAGATTGGGGAGTCCCGCAGACGAAAAAACAAGTAAGGCAGTTTCTAGGGTTAGCTGGGTATTATCGGAGGTTTATCCCGCATTTTGCACACTGGGCTGCTCCCCTTACAGATTTGACCAAAAAGGGACAACCTCGGAGGGTTCGATGGGGAAAGGCAGAAGAGAGCCTTTGATAAGTTGAAAAATTATCTATATAGTTACCCTGTCTTGAAAGCTCCTGATTTTGCTCGGCCCTTTATTTTACAGACT
>NW_024806807.1:0-3876 GCF_019175285.1 Sceloporus undulatus | reverse complement strand
ATTATTATTATTATTATTATTATTATTATTATTATTATTATTATTATAGTAGCCAGGCAGTATTGGCTATGTTGCTTTAGCCAAATGCACAAGAAAGCATTTAAAAGGCATTTCCTTAAGCACCATGGATACTACTTTACTTTATCTTGGCTGTAGTAAGTTTCAGTATCACCACTGTTTTAGAGGTGCCAAAGTGGTGATTCTATTTCCCACGTTTGTCTGTTCACTGGAATTGGCACAGGGAATTCATGAACTGAAACTACCATGCAGCTGAAACTGGCAACCAGTGCTGTCCACATACAGTAATGAGTTAGAAGGGCCCTTGAACATTATCCCAACCACATGCCACAGTTAAAACATTTTAGAACTTGTACCTTTTAGTCCATTTAACAGTACATTGGTAGACTAATCCTACACTAATGCCAGCTGAATGTTGAATGTGAACATGGCACAATGCTGTGCACTGCTGTCCACTACAAATTCAGAAAAATACTGTGAACATCATTTCTTTTCCCCTGAGCAAAAATTTGAGCATGCACAGAGTGGAATTTCTTTCACTTTGTGCAGGCTTCAATGCATGCTCAAATGAGTCACCAGAACACTTTGAGCTCAGAAAACAAAAGATATGCCATTTAAGAATGGAAACCAAATTTTGGTATACTGTTCTTTTGATTCTCTCGATGCTCTCCAAACTTTATAGCCTTCTTTGCCAACTTATCAAATCCTAACCATTTATATAAAGTATTATTTTGTAAAAAGCAAAACCGATTTGCAAGTAGCCAATGAAACAAATTAGAACTAGAATACTATTATGGAGAGCTGTACTAAATTGTTATGGAAAGCTGGCTGATCCCAGTCCTTACATATGTGTTAAATTTAACAAAATTTGCATATATTTACTATGCAGTTTATCAGTCTATGAACTATGAAGCTTGAAACATTAGTGTGTCATTAACTCATTCTCTCTTTCACTGCTTCTGTCATCTCATTCTTCACTAAGGAAAAATATTAACCTACCACACAGATTTCTCTCTTTGCTTAGAAAGGATTGTTACCATGTTTGGCGCTCTGTGTCTAACACTTGAGCAACAGGAAGTAACTCAGCAGGTGGCATCTCTCCCAACTTTTAGTGATGAGAAATGCACCCACTGAAATTCTGGCTGCCATGCAACTGAAGCACAGACAGATTTGTTGGTGCTGCTCCCAGCCTCATATGCTAGGTAAATTAAGTTACACTTAGCCCTGATACAGACAGCCAAAAGCGCTGTTGTGGGGCCGATTTTAGGGCTCCAGAGGGTTGGGCACTCACCCAACCCTTCTAGCAGAGCCTGTGTGCGATTTTGCCAGTGCCCCACCCACACGTCTGCGTGCCCAAACAGAAGCGTTGTCGTCAATGCATGCGACAGCCATTATGGCACTTCTAAAAAGAAGCCACTCTAGGTGGTTTCTTTTTAGGACGCGTGTCAGTGCCATGCTGTGGGGTTGGTGCAGTGCTGACAAGGGGCAAAAACGGATGCCATGGAGGCACCCATCTGTACCGCCCCTTAGTGAATTTCTCTCCATTGTGAAACCATTATAAGAGTACTAGGCCTTCTCCTCTTTACAAGGAACTCAGAAACTTTTTCTTTTTATGAAGCACAAGCTTGAAAGCAGGCAGTTTGGGTTTTAAAAGCACATCCTCCAACTGTCCCAATTTGACAGGGATAGTCTCAGCTAATCCTTTGTCATTACACATTTTCAGATGCTTTTAAAATGTCCTACAGTAGTTACTCTCTTCAAGACATCCTTCTTTCCTCTGTGTTGGAGGGAACACACTCTTTTTAAAAATATATACGGGGTGTGTGTGTGTGTGTGTGTATATATAATCATTTTTATATAAAAAAATTAAAAAACAGTTACCTATGGAACAGACTATACATTACAATACAGTACGGTACAATACAATACAAAAATTCCCCAACCCCCACATCATCCCCAGACCACCCACCATCCCACCCAGCCCCTACAGACACAATAAACAAGACAAATGAGACGAAAATGAAGTGACTTCCTGAACTCCAAATAAGTAAAATCTAATTAAACCTTTCAGCCATTCCTTCCATATCTCTAGGTTACGGAATATAGAAAGCAGTTTAAAAAAAGAAAAAGAAAAAAAATGTAAAGAAGGCAGTAAATGACAACTTTACTTCAGTCTAAATTAATGTAATCATACGTATAAATCATATAATCCCCTATCTTACCCAATTATTGTTGCAAGAGTTGCCAATTTTTTTTGTTGTTATCCCAGTCTTGCTCCCTTCTCAGACTTGTAAGCTTATCCAGTTGTGCCATTTTGGATAATTTATACAACCACTCCTCTATATCCAGACCAACAGGCATTTTCCATCTGCTAGCATAGACAATTCTTGCACACGCTGACATGTCAAACAATAACTTGCCATACGTACGTTCTAAATCTTCTTCCATCTCACACATGTTTAATAAATAAAATGTTGGATTCATACTTATTTTACATTGTATAATTTCTGTGATCACTCTATGAATAGCATCCCAATATTTCTTTGCAACTTTGCAAGTCCACCATGTATGGTAAAAAGTGTCCACCTCCTGATTACATTTCCAACATTTGTTGGACGGGAGGGAACACACTCTTGAGATTCCATCAGCCCTGATCTGCAAGACTGTCTCTTGGACTAAATTATATGTATAAACCATTGCATCTTCTTCTCTCTACACCATTTCTCTTACTTTTTGTGTTGCTAGGCAACACAGGTTCATACCGAGCATGTTCCATGGCATACTTTATCACCAAAAAAAATGGGCTAAAATAGGCTAAGAAAAATCCTGCATTGTTAATGAAAAGTACAAACATGTTACACTACAACTAGGGCACAGCTTGGAGTAGATGTTCCCTTGACCTAACATGTACTAAGTTTCCCAAACCATTTCCCGATACAGTATCGGCTGAGTCTCCCTTATCTGAAATGCTTGGTACCAAAAATATTTTGGATTTCAGATTTTGGAGGGGGGGGGATTTTGGAATATTTGCATGTAAAAAATGTGATATCTTAGGGATGAAAACCAAGTCTAAGCATGAAATTCATCAATGTTTTGTATATACCTTATACACAGAGCCTTCAGAGCCTGAAGGTAATTTTACACACAATATTTTTAATAATTTTGTGTATGAAACAAAGTTTGTGTACACTGAACCATGTCAATGCAAAGCTGTCAGCCACCCATGTAGAAAAGTTTGGCTTTTGGAGTATTTTGGATTTTGAAATTCTAGATAAGGGAGGCTCAACCTGTACAATGATACTTCAGTTAATGAAGTAGATGGGCAATGCTTGTCTGATAGAAAATTTGGTACCAGAGGCTGAAATAACATGAAAAGATTAGTGATAGGTTTCTACACCACAAAAAAAGAAGAGCAGACCAACTTGTTTCTGCAAACTAACAATATGCACAGAGTGAATGAAACAACCAGGTGAAGTTATGCCTCGCATGAGTAAATAAAAACCTTTCAGTCTTTATGGAGAACACCTGAGGATTTGTTGTAATATGCTTTAGTGGTTACCTTTTATTTCATCAGCCTTTGCTTTCCTTACAGTTTCCATTTTGATGGCCAAACTATGCCGTAAGAAGTTCCAACATGCTGAGGGTAGCTGGTGAGGAGATTTATCTGCTCTCCCCTCTTCTTTCTTTTTTGTTGTTCACACATGCTTAGTAAAGGATTCTAGAGATTTGCTGGCAGCCATCAATGATAATAGGGTCAGCTAGAGTAGAATCCTATACTTTCCTGCACAAACTATATTGCATTACTTCTTGCTGGAATACTGCAATTGCTGCAACCCAACACTAAAAATCTGCATTTTT
>NW_024806806.1:0-3876 GCF_019175285.1 Sceloporus undulatus | reverse complement strand
TTCTTTATGTGAAGAGAGGCCTCCATCAGCAAAACAGGAAAGAAGGTTACTTCTGCAAATCCCTCTTTATCTTCTACTCTTCCACCTTCCCAAATATACTTCAGGTGTTTCAGGGACCCTTCAGAAAAACATGGAAGCAAAGGAAGGAAAAGGAAAATAATCTCAAATCATTTTTTTCCCTCCTTCTAATAGGTATCATAACTGAATTTTCTGGTTTCCCGTCATGGATACAGAAATAAGAAGCACTCAGGAGTGAATATGCCAAGCATCTCACTTCTAATATTATTTAATATTTTAATATTATAATTAGGTCATTGTTTAAAACAGCATTTCAGGATACCGTTCATAAGTTGAATTTGTGATACTTTAATGTTACCTTCCTAATATCTGTCTAACCTCTACTGGATTTTGGTTTTATTATGTTGTTTTATGTCATTTCAAGAAGAGATGCATTTTGAAAACATTCCTATAAACTAGGCTCCCTAAGTGCAAACATTCAAATGATATGAAGCACAGAATCATAGTTATGATCATTGATACCATATTGTGTTACATTTTATGAGGCATTTTACATTATGTAAGCAAACATCCTTGGTAGGCTACCGTATGGGGTCCCTGTAAAGGACTACAACTGCTAACATTTTGTAGTAGTTTAAACAGTCTAGTAAAAGGTAAAAAGATGAAAGAGTTTATCACATGGGAGGAATTTCTCTTAATTTCGAATGAAAAGAAAGTGGGGCCAGCCCGCATTCATGTGAATTCGCTAGTTCAGCAAATTTACGTGAATTCGAATTGTGTTCGAACTGACTTCCCATTGCCCGAAAATAGCTTGCCATTGCCCAAAATTGCATGTGGTAGTCTATCATGCAATAATGTGAAACCTCATGATTGCGTTTGGATTGCCATTGGATTATACTTCCAGTTTCCCTTGTCTGATGAACTGGAAAAGCAGGCAGATGAAGAATTTCAACAAAATATGATTAGAGTGAAAAAAAGGGAATAAAATACTGATTTTAATATATGTTGTTATGTGCCTTCAGGTTTACTATGATTTAAGGTGACTCTGTTGTAGAGTTTTCCTAGCAGGTTTTCATGGCTGATCATAAATTCAAATGCTGATCTCCTGAAGTCCTAGTCCAGTACTCAAACCACCCTGGTTCAATTGAAAATGTACTTGCTCATAAACACCTGTGATTTATGCAAGGTATTTTCAAAAAGAAACATAAGGTTGGGACCAAAGCCTGAAGGCTGTTCCACATGTTACAATGAAGCATGCCTACATATTTTAAAAAATTAATGTAAAGTGGGCATCAGTCAGAGCATTTGGAAATAGGATCATGCCTATCTGGATAGCCAGTACTGCCTCCAGAGGGATTCAGTGCAGTGGAAGTGGAGTGTTAAATCTGTTCTGCATTAAAAAGAGCTGTGTGAGATGTTGAATGTGTTTGATGATACAATTTAGTGCCTTGGAGGTCTATTTTATAAATAAATAAATAAATAAATAACAGAATAATTTGTCTGCTGACATAGAAAATGGATACCATTGGTTCAGTGTAAATAGGATGTCAAATTCTGGACTCGTTGATTACTATAATTTTAATGCTGCAAAAACAGTGACTGAATCAGTATAGCTCTAAGATGGATGGAATGGAGGTTTGGTTGGGAACACAACGGCAGGTAGGCAAAGAGGTTGGATTCCTGCTTTGGGGTGCAAAGAGATTGTCTCAAGTTTCAAAAGGAAATGCAAATTACTTGAGGATAGGATGGAGCACTTTAGATCTGATGTTTTTGATTACCTGGATGTCCACATGCCTTGAGGAAAATGTTCCTTTTTTCCTGGGACCCAAACCTAGTGTTCCTGGAAAGTCACCAATCTTTCAAAAACATACTATGAAATATGAAAATATGAAGACCTCTAAATTCAGCATGGGATATGCAGGGACATATCCAGGGAATGCCAAGAATGAGCCTAAAATATAAAAGCTAGAAACTAGTGAAGTGGAATGGACTGTTTAGAGGAGGAAAAATATCATTAATGTAATATGTATTATTACCAAAATCAGTAGCATCTCCCTCTCTTGCCAGTGTGAGGATATGATTAACTTAGCCCATAATATAGTGAAAAAGCACATTGCTTTGAGCAGGGGTTGTGCCATTTCCATCTTCAGGGTTGGCCATCCATGTCCTTCAGCCAACAGCAACACTGTCACTCATCCGTTTTCAAAATTTCTCCAGTCTATTTAGACAGATGGTGGAAAGCATCATTTGGTTGAGCTAGTAGCTGGCTACATGTCTGGTTATTTGCTTCATGCCAGCAGGGCAAAACAACTGCCACTCAGCCAGAACTTGGAAGCAATATGTTAGGTAATGACATTTCTCACAACACATTACTTTTTGCAGTAAAGAGGGCATGATGACATCCCTTTTGTCAAACAACATACCAACTAGCAGCATTATTGCTTTTTAAAAATGTAGCAAGTAGCATTTAGTGGTTACTTTTAAAGTGTTAGTTTCAATGAAATTTTGACCTTCTTTACCTATTTTTTTCTACTTCCAGTGCATTTTAATTTTAAAAAATAGCTTAAAAGCAATGTGTTCATAACTAACATGTTACTGTAAAAGTAATAATCTACAAGTGCCAGCTAAACGCTTTACTTTAAATTGGTCAGAAGCAACACTGAACTTGTTGTTGTAGTTTTTTACAAACTAACTTGTGAGTCTTGTATCCAAGGGGAAGCATCAACTCAAAAGGGGACTCTGAGAGGCAAAGAATGTCACATTCAATATTCCCCAAAGAATCATACTTCCTCACTGTCTCCTGGAGCCATGAACCAGGCCATTTGTTTCCACAACTTCTGGTTCCATGAATGTTTCCATATCCTGCCAGCCTTCTCAGTCATGAAGGAATTTGAGATCACATCATCACCTTATTATTATAATTATTACTATTATCCTGCTTTCCCCCAAAACTGGGACTCAAAATTGGGACTCAAAACAATACAATTAAAAACATATAAAAGTGAACATTAAAATAGATTTAAACTATTACAGTACTAATGCACATCACTCATTAAAAGAGCAACACACAGGAGCATATTGCATGGGGCTCAGGGAACACAAATGGCACGGAATGGAAGGGAGCGAGAAGGGAACAGAACAGGGAAATCTCCCATATTACCACACGGGGGAATGCCGCCAATGCCACCAGAAGTCCCCAATCTATTCCCCATCCGTCCCACAGGAGGTGATTTTCAAGGACGATTCTGAAGAGTTCTTGAAAATCACCACCTGTGGGATGGATGGGGAATGGGTTGGCAACTTCCAGTGGCATCAGCGGTGTTCCCCTATGTGGTAATATGGGTGCTTTCCCCGTTCCGTTCTCTTCCCGCTCCCTTCTGTTCCATGCCATAACAAAAGTAAGAGAGACCAGAAATTACAGGGCTCAGTGCTTAGGCTCATAGGCTCATAGACACTTTAAGCACCTCCTCATTGGCTCTTTTTAAAAAAACACGAAATTTAAAACAAATTAAAAATGGTCAGGTAGTGGGAACGCAGGTACAGGATACATCGGTGCATGTTACTCCGAATTATTGTGATGTCATGATGACGTCGGTTTGATTGACAGCCGAAACAAGTGAATGTGAACAAAAAAGTAACAGAACCGGTTTAAATATACACCGATTCATCCATGAATGGGAACGAAACCAGGACAATTACAGAGAATCAAAATAAAACGTTAAATAAATGGGAACAATGAAGATAAAGCAATTTGAAAAGCGGGATAAAACTCGCTGTATTTTGAGTCGCTTTATAATGAACCGCTGTATTTAAAATAGTTGTAAATCACAAGTGGGAACACCCCCTTAATGCTCAGTT
>NW_024806805.1:0-3877 GCF_019175285.1 Sceloporus undulatus | reverse complement strand
TTATTATTATTATTATTATTATTATTATTATTATTATTATACCTTTTGAGCTCAGCTTTCATGTTCCTCATAGTTTCTTGTAAATCCCAAATATTTTTCTTGATGTCGTTCCCTTCATTAATGAGGCAGTTGATTTGTTCTCGCAGCCATGCATTCATATGCCTGGATTGGAAGACGCAATCTTCTTTTGCTGCTATCCAGGTTTGCCTTGAATGATGCAAAAAAAGATATAAGTCAGTTATCACAGACATGGTACTTGGGTAGAAATATGTAAAATTGAAAGACCTCCATTGGCTGCCTATCCGTTTCCGAGCTCAATATAAGGTGTTGGTGATCACCTATAAAGCCCTAAATCTTATGGTAATTGGTTCCTACTGTATAAACTCTGCAGAAACAGATGCAGTTTTGTATGAGGACATTCTATAAGTGAAACTGTTTTAAGAGCTAAAGCCACAACTGACAAACATTTGAAGAGCTGATGATTTCAGAGAAATATATTTAATTATCTGCCAACAGTGTATTTTCCCACCATATTTAAGCTAAGCACTCATCCATATTGTTACGTAGTGATCTTGTATTTGTGGAAGAATGAGTATCAGCTGATTTAGATTACAAGAAATAGGATCGATGGTGTACAAGTCTTCCTCTCCACTAAAATATTGTTTTCTAGAAAATGAATTGTAAGAGTATTTCTTTGACTCCCCCCCCTTTGTGACAGTGATTGTGTTAGCAGTGATAGTGATAGTTGTCTAAAGTTGTATAAGATTTTTTTTGAGGATGCATGCCACTCTAGAACTCATTTATAAGGAATTAGTGCTCTGTACTTGCAAGTAAATTTTATTGACATAGGGGACACTTCCTTTCATAATAGTAGTGAGAAATGTTTGTATTACCAGTTCATTTTTACATAGGGAGAGGGGATGCATGGAGTCGGAAAATATATATAATGTCAGATATATATCAATAATAATCAAAATGAACTGAAAAGTAGTCTAATATGAACATAGATGTTTCTAGAATACCCGATGGACCCAGACTATCCAAATATGTGCACAACATTTTGAAGGCCTGTGCATAACGATTGAACATGTAGTGATGTCATTCCTTTCAACTAAATGTCTTTTAAGATAGAATAAGCTCAATATATCGTGTACATTCTTTTTATTTCTTTTTCTATTTTACAAAACATGTTCCTTGCTGCAAAGACTTTCAGAGAACCTGATGTGAGCCTTTTGTCATTCTTGGGAGATTTGTTTAAAGACATGATTTTTTTTTCTTGCACTGTTGTGGTCCAAGAATGGATTGTGAAAAACAGATACAGAAAGAGGATAGAAAGTGCAAGAAACACAGTCTAGAACAGGTTAGGCTGCCAATAATAAATGTAATTAAAATTATGGAATTTCCAGTGTAGTTCTGTAAATGTCTTCTTGGAAACATGTCTCATATGATTTTTAACAGTGATTACTTCCGGGTAAACTGCTAAAGAATTGCAGTTGCTGGTGCTTAGTATTATGGTGAGCCCTACTGAGTACAGTAAGATTTAGATGTATTGAGTTTACTGTTTTGGTCACAAATGTTTTCTGTTGCCTTGTTTCTACCTGCGTGTGACAATTTTAGTACAGTATCTAGGTTCCCTATAAATTGGTTAATAGTGGGTATAATGTCTATTTGCTCTTTTACAAAATGATCCCCCCCCCAAATGCATCCAACTGCTAGTTTTAAAAGGCCATTTGACATAAAAATAGATAAGATCCAAAAATTAATTTTGCTGCATGGGGGGATCTCTATAACAGACCTCTATAACAAACCTTAACAAGCCTGTCTCACAGTAATGTGCAGACTTTAATGAAAATCCGAGCTGTCCAAAAACGGAAGACATTTGCATCCATGGCAGTTTGACATGTAATGAATTATTGAAATGAATTTATGCATGCTTTTGTGGTTAACTGGTAAAATATGAGGCAACTTTGTGTGCTGGCGTGTGCATGTGCACACATTTTAAAAAACCACATACTGTAAAAATATGCTGCAGAGAGCTACAATTAGTTGCGGTTATTTGCGGTGTGTGTTAGTAGTGAACAAATAGTGAAACAAATATATGCAGCCATTTTGTATGTTATCCAGTTCACAGGAAAAATAATTAACTTAAATATGGTGCTTTTAGTACTCCTGTGAGTTGTACTTAGTCCTTCATGGCTACTATCTGATGCAGATAGCATTTTTTTAAAAAAATAAACACATTGCAATGAAAACTTAAGTAGGATATTTAAAAAGTTTAATCATATTGTTCTTTTAAATTGTAAGTTACATTGAATCCCAATTTTGGGAGAAAAGTGTGATACTAAAGCTACCACGGCTACTTATTACTACTACTAATTCTACATTAATAAAGCATTTATAGAAATTAATAGCTCCATCACAGGTATGTTTAAATATTTTACTAACAATAAAATTTTACTAACATGTTGGCATGATACAACAAAATAATACATAGGTCCCAGTGAAATGCGAATAAATGCTCATCCTATTTAATATATACATGAAACCACTAGGAGGGGTCATCCAGAGTTTTGGGGTGAGGTGCCATCAATTTGCGGATGACACTCAACTCTGCTACTCCTTTTCACCTCAATCCAAAGAGACTCTCCTGGTCTGGCATCAGTCTATGATTCTATGAAATCTCTGTGAGTTATGACAAGCCTACCTGGGCTCCAGTTCTGGCATCTGGTCTTCGTACAAGTTGACTTCCATCTGATACAGGCCATATCCAGGTTCATGGGTTTGATACGGGCCATGTTCTCCTGTGTCTGATTGCAAGACCTGACTCGCTTTTGCTGCCGGAAGGTGGAAGCTGCCCTTTGACCCTGAATGCCCCGTTGGCTGGTACAGGCCACCTGTGAGGGCTTGAGGAAGGCTCCCCCTCCCTGGGTGCTGTTGCCAAGTAAAGCTGTCTTGGGCACCACTTTGAGATTGAAAAATAGGGCCTCTGTCTTGCTGAGGCGAATACAAAGCACTTTCCCCTTCTTGCTGATCATAGATGCTCAGCTTGGCTTGGTCTGGCTGGTAGCTGCTGCCTATGGTTGCTTGGTCTGATGCCAGGCCTCCCTTGGGTTCATTGTGCCCAATGGATAGGGGCACTACTGATTCTAAATTCTGTCTTAACACCCCCTGGGTACTTTGTCCTAGTATGTCCTGGTTATAATTCTCTACCCTTTCCTCACTCTCAGGTGCTGGTTGATCCCCAGGTGATTCTGCCATGAGACCCAGGTGGGAGAGGTGCTGGTTCTGCTGCGCGCTTCGCTCTATGACCCAGAGAACCCGTCTGCCCGCTTCACTTTCAGGGCCCGGCCTGTTTCCCTAAACAGAAGAGCTTTGATCCCTGAGCCCGCTTCGCAGCTTGGCCAAGCGGGGGCCACATGCGCGGAGCACGTGAGGTTGTCGCGCCCGCCCGCCCGCCCAACCTTTCCCCCTTTTGGTCTTTGGTGTCCTTAAGGAGGGAGCCGGGAGTGAGGGGAACTCGGAAGGTGTGGAGAAAGATGGAGGCCGACTCCTCGGCTAGTACTGTTGGGGCGCGGGAGGGAGAGGAGCGGGGGGGGGGGCAACTAATCGACGTGAAATGTGAGGAAATGGCCGGCCGAGTCATTATATATCTGGGCAGGTTTGTTATTGGACGACAACGACGGCGCTTTTCCCGCCAAAAAAACCAGCGAAGAGGGAGACCAGTAACGAGAGTTGCTCGCTGTGCGCGTGCGCGCTCACTCACTCTCTGCCCCCTCCCCCTTCGGATTGGCTCTTAGTGTCTCGCGCGCTCTTTCCTCGCGCGCTCTCTCTCTTTTCGCGCGCGCACGCGCTCTTCGCCCCTTTCCCCCTCCCCCCC
>NW_024806804.1:0-3877 GCF_019175285.1 Sceloporus undulatus | reverse complement strand
TGCAACTTGTCCTCTGTCTCCTTCACTGACATTACACAAGTTTCAACGTCCCAGCTATAGGCAGGTGGTGGAAGTCCACCTTTTACTTTCTTTCAGCTATATTTAAAAATATCTGTTTAGAAAATTTGAGGAATATGGTCTGCTTGTTAGTTCCCACAGAAACACAACACACAGACTTTAACATTCATTTGCAAGATTCAAGGCTTTGGCCAGGTGTTGTTCTACACACAGATATTTCATAAGAATTTCATAAGAAACTATCTGTAACTTCAGTCAATAGCTGGGATCCTGTTAGTGACACACTCAGGCATATATTGGGCTACACATGCACAGTTTGGGTTTTTTTGGACAATGCACAAGAATCATATCCAGTTCACAGCAGTGCAGGTAGAGTTGTGCACGTGGGACCACTGCACATGCAGTAGCACATTGTACACAGAGTAACATGTTACTGGATGTTGCTTCTACACCTTATCTCTGTGTACTACCCATTGCAATTGTACAACAGGTGTCACGCACACACACTGACCATGGATCCACATATCTTACACTACATTGGTATTCAGTATAGGGACTTCATAATGTAACTCTGGTGGCAGATATTTACCTAATGTTGAAGTGATGTAGGACCTTGTCCACTTATAGAAAAGAGTTACTCTTGTACCTACAACCATTTGCTGGTGATGGTCACACTCTGAGTTTTAGTCCAACTATCAAACGAACAATTCCAGATGCTGAACCTATTTTGGAGAGTGAGTTCAGTACATGGGTTCAGTATCATTTATAGTTTGGACTAAACCCAGAGCAGATTTACGATTTCACAGATGTACTATACTGCCTATAAACGTCAATCATAAACACACATACTGTAAGTCCCATTGGACACATTGGGACATACTTCTGTGCATTGGCGTGTGCTGTGCAAATGCTGCCTAAACCCCAAATGTCTACAGTAGCATGGCTTTGAGTCAAAGAATATACTAGCCCTTTAATCTTATGCTACAATCCCATGCACACTTTCCTGTGAACAATGGGATTTACTTTTCAGGTGTGTAGTTCAGCTTGGATAGAAGACTGAGGGGTGACATGACTGGACTCTTTAAATACTCCAAGGGCTGTCACAGAGAGGAGGGTAAAGGCTTGTTCTCTGCTACTCCAGAGAGAAGGACCAAGCTCAGTGGTTTTAAGTAGTAGATTAGACAGTAGATTTCAATTATTAGAAGGAATTTCTTGAAAGTAAGAGCTGTTCAGCAATGGAACCAATTGCCTAGAGAGATAGTGGGGTTTCCTTCTTTAAACTTCTTCAAAAAGAGTTTGGGCAGCTACTTATTGGAGATACTTTTGCTGGAGATCCTGCACTGAGCAGGGTGTTGGACTCCAGGGCCCATGAGTCCTCTTCCAGCTCTATGACTGTGTTATTCTAAGTTTATCCCAAAATGTATTCTGGCAGTTCTTTGTGGGGTTTTTGGCTTATGTGGCCATGTTCTAGAAGAGTTTGTTCCTGATGTTTCACCAGCATCTGTGGCTGGCACCACCACCCTTCTAGGCAATTGGCTCCATTGCTGAACAGCTCTTACTGAAAACTGAAAAATCCACAAAAAACTATGGATGCCGGCCATGAAAGCCTTCAATTTCATATTATGGCAGTGGTTCTCACTTTTTACCCTTCTACATCTACAGTTGGACCTTCTTTGTGGGATTGCCATCTGTGAATCTGAACACCCACAGAAGGCAAGCCCCGTTGTCCCCAACGGCTGTGTGTGTGCGTGACAGGGCTAGTAAGTGAGTGCACATTGCGCTCCCATTAAGGAGAATGGGACTTGACGTTCCAATTTTTTTGTTTCTATGGTGTGTGTGTATATGTTCCATAATGGAATGCCCATGGAAACAAAGGTCCAACTGTACATGCAGACATTGTGCCCCCTACTTGACATAGTACATGAACAAAAATATTTTGTTTCTTTAGTGAATAGATTTTCATTCCCACATTCATTCATATTCGTATTTTAACATCTCATTAGGAAATAGCTCTCCTCCTCCTCCTCTTCCTCCCTCAGGCATAGGCATTGAGGCTCTCCTTGCCTCTCTTCTCCTTGTTGTTGGTTGTTGTGTGCCTTCAAGTTATTTGTAACTTATGGCGACTCCAACTTTCTCACAGTGTTTTTGGCACATTTCTTCAGAGGGGGGTTTGTCACTGCCATCCTCTGAGGCTGAGAGTGTGTGACTTGCCCAAGGTCAACCAGTGGGTTTACATAGCCAAGATGGGATTCGAAGCCTGGCCTTCAGCGTCCTAGTCCAATGCTCAATACGCCACACCATGCTGGCTCTCTTCTTCTACAGGACAGAAACGTTTGGGAAGAGGAGGTGGCAGAGGAGGAAGAATCAGGGCCTCCATATATTGAGCCTTCCTTGATCAACTCTTGCACACACATCAGGGTCCCTCCCTGCAGTTTGCAAACCACTGTATTGTGGTATCAGTAGGTTCCCTTGAACTACATTATACCCTTAGTGTGTGCAGACACACATATCCATTATTGGGGATAACACTTCCTGCACCTCACAAAGTGAACCGCAATAAACTGTCTTAATCTTTTCTTCTTATTTACTTTTCATTTTAAGGTGCCACAAGGCTCTTTGTTCACTGAAACCAATAAAGACGACTGATCCTTTCTGGAAACTGCGCAACGGTGTCTCCAGTATTTTGCTCCAAAGTAAAATAGAGGCCGTTGGATCACGAAAGGCGATTGTGAGGTTTCTTCCGCAACTCTGGACTGAGCAGACCGCCCTTTTCAGCGCTGGATCGAGGCCACAGCAACTACATGATCTGGCTTTTCCAAATGGGAGCCACGAAAGGCGGCTCCGTTTTGTGCCACTGAAAGGGCTCCATAGCCACCAGCGCTGCATCTCTTTGGCGCTCCTCTGGCGCCATGGCATCTGGACGCAGCACCAGAGGAGCTGCATGATGCCGCCCACCATTTATTATCATCATTACTTTTAATGTTGTCAGCTGCCTCTATCTAATTGTAGAGCTGGGGTATAAATACATTTTATTATTATTATTATTATTATTATTATTAACATTGCTAGGAGTGTTTTTAGGTTGCATTTAGTCCTGTCCTCCATTTTTCTTCAACGCCCTCCATTCTGAGCATGGCTAAAAAGTATAAATGTACAGCTCTCTGGTTTTTTTTTGCTCATGTCCTCCTCCATCTTCCTTGAATGTCCTCCATTTTGTCACTCTGCCTACAGGAAAACCATCTACTGCCAATCTTACCCACGCGCATGCGCCAACAGCAAGCTCCGCCTCCTCCTTTCCCCCGACTACTGCAGCGCAGCCCTCGTGCAGATACTGCGCGCCCAGGGCTAGCTTAGCGGAGCAGGCGGCCAGCGCCCCCAAGAGGCCGGCTGCCGCAGCGCAGGCAGACCCCCAGCCAACCTGCATAACGCCTCCGCTCGCTTCAACACGAAGCAGTTCCCGTAGTTCCGGGTTGGGCAAGCTCGCGCTCCGCCCCTTTTCACCTGTCTCCTCGCGCGCGCTCGTGATTGGTCAGTTCGCAGCCGTTAAAGTAGACTGTCGACTAGCGCCCCCTGTGACATTTCCCCTCATGCATCAGCCAGCGCTATACTGTACTAATTCGGCTGCCCTCAAACTGTGCTCTTTAAAGGGTTTTGGACTTCATCTCCCAGAAGCCCAGGCTATCGGCCAATATGGCTGAGGCTTCTGGGAGTTGAAGTCCATAATCTCTTAAAGGCCCAATTTTGGGACCACTAAATTCTAAGTAATGATGGAATACTAGAACAGAGGTGTGTTTGTAGCAGAAAAGGAGATGAGAGAATACCCCTATATTTTGCTTTAGATTTCCTGGGATGGGAGGGC
>NW_024806803.1:0-3877 GCF_019175285.1 Sceloporus undulatus | reverse complement strand
TCTTGGACTACCATTCCCCAACCTCACACTCAGCATGGCAAACCTTCTAGTGATCTTTACCAAGCTGGGTATACACACACACACACACACACACACACACACACACCATCCAAAGTTTCACAGATGAAAACCTGGAGATGTGTGGCTAAGGAACATCAGACTGTGGTGAAGATGGCAAAATTTATTAATAAGGAAGAATACACAAGCTAGGAGAGGCTGCAGCGCATTACTTTTACGCAAGCCTACTAGCTCAGATAAAGACTCCATCGCCTCCTCTCCTGTGCCCCTTGCTGAGTTAACTGAGAGCAAGCAACTTATTCATTTTGAAATCTGTTTGCAGCAATGGAAAATGGAAGCAAGCTGAAGACTATGGAGTTTATCACACTAGGGGAGATCCTGCAGGAAAACAAGAGTTAAATATGATTTAAAGTAAATTTGAATTTACATTTGCAAATTAAGGTAGTTTATCACATTAGGGGACTGCCCAAGTGAAATAACAGGGAGTTAATCTGAATGCAAAGCAGAGAAAAATGGCAGCTTTTTTACTTTTGGGTTGTTCCAAAAGTAAAAAGCTGTCTGTTTTCTCTGCTTTGCTTTCAGATTAACTTCACATTCTTTCACATTAACTACAATGTCATGTGATAAACTTTGGGCATTTTCAGGTTTTCTTTGCTTTAAATCTTGTTTAACTCCCATTTTCCAGCGGAATCTCACTAGTGTGATAAACTCTAAAGAGAGGAGAGTGGGAGGAGGAGAGAGAAACTGGGACATTTTAAAAGCAGCTGAAACCATGGGATGACAAAGGAGTGATTGGGACTGACCCAGTAAAACTGGAACAGTTGGAGGGCATGGATTTTTAATATTTGAAATTGAACAATATTTGTTTCTTCCATAACTTTATTTTCTCTTGAAAACTACTCCAGGATTCTATACTACTTTGTCACTGACATTTTCTTTCCAAGTTAATTCTCACCAATGGGTGCAATCCACTCTGAGAAGGTCTGTCATCCTTCATTGTGGCATCACAATTATGGCATGCCCTTCTCTTAGATGCTCAAATTTGTGCCAACACTAGAGGTATTCTGGTGCCAAGTAAAGAGATGGCCTCTCAAAGCTTTGGGTCCTAAATATGTTCAACCCATAACTTTATATCCATGTGGTTTTAAATCATCTTAAACTGTTTTAAACAGGCTTTAAACTCTTATTGTAACTTCTCATATTGTTTAATATGCCTTTACTTTATTTAAATTGTCTATACAGTTTTTAATGGTTTCGAGAAGCTTAAACTGATTTTACTGTGTGCAGCTCAGAGATACTTGGATATAAAACAGCAAATTAATTAATTAATTAGTTTCTAACCTTTCTGCTTCCTTCTTGATTTATCTCATATGCAAGTCAAGGGAACAGCTTGAAATTATAGCCCCCCTCTGAGCCAGTGGAGGCAGTTAGCTCTTGGGCCAATGCTAGAGTGAATTTACTTCAGGTTTTTAGCCGAACCTTAAAAGAACTGTTCAAGCTGTCAAACATTATTCTGACACCTTAGATCACTTCTTTAAAGACTGGGTTAAAACAGCAATGTTTAGAGTAATCAAATCAGATAAATTTGGAGTGATATAGTTGGAAGTGACTTCCCAGGCCTTTTCATTCAAATCCCTGCTTAAGCACAAATACAAAGTCCTAAAAGATGGTTCTCCTGTCTCTGTTTAAAGACTTACAAAGAAGGAAAGTCTACCATCCTCTGAGACAGTCTAGTTCACTGCTGAGTGGCTCAGGACCTTCTCCCTAATATGAGGGATCTCTTTTCTTACAATTTGACTCGATTGGTTTCTATCCTAATTCCTGGAGAAAATGAGCTTGCTCCATCTTCTACATGACATCCCTATCATATCACCTTTCAAACTTCTCACGATAAAACATATTCAGATCCCTAAGCCATTCCTCACAAGACTTGGTTTCCATATCTTTGATCATTTTAGTAGCCCTTCTCTGGATAATTTCCAGATTGTCAACATCCTTCTTGAATGGTGGTGGTTCCTAGAAATAGAGGCAGTGCTCTAGGCGTTGTGTGGCCAAAACAGCATAGTGGGTGACTGTTATTTCTTTTATTGTGGAACCAGGTACCACTGGTTCTAAGGCAAAGAAGAATTTATAATGCTCATGTTTAAAGGACTTTCCGCTTAAGAGCTAAAATAAAATTAACCACAGCACATGCATTCTAGAAATTCATTGGGATGGTGGCACCGAGAAACAACCAAGATTTATTGCAGGTGACATATGGTGACAATTTTATGAGAATAGTCTCTGATGGAGTACTACTGACTTCTATATAGTGTTGTTTCAAACACTATCATGACAAAATATACATCAGCAGTAAAGATCTTTCTTTATCTCTCCTGTGATGTTAGCTAGAATAGATGTGTCTCAGAAAATGCGCATATTAACCATTTCACACACACACACACACACACACACACACATATATATATATAGTCCCCCAAGCGTAACCACCTGAGATGCTAATCTCATTTTCCCTCTGGACTCATGAGAGGGAAAGATGGTATGAACCTTCTGTAAAATATAGGATTCTTAGCCTCCTGTGTAGCTACAGACAGAATCCACTGGGAAGTAGACTCATTTTGATGGGCTAGTAAGTGCCAGGCCTATTAATCCCAGTGAGAAGGATGCAGGAGATGGATGCACATTGCTGAACAAGAGACTTCATCTGGACCATTAAAGGAGACAGATTGGGTTTATAAATGACTATTGGGACCTGCATAGTGAATGCTGCTGTTGAAGATGCCAGCCAACTAGCCGCACCATGCTGTGGGATTTGAGGTATCTTTGACACCAGCAAAGCCAACACATTCATCCAGCCCATGGTTTTCTGGTATTCCTTTTCAATTGGCACTCAGATTACATCTGCACTGCATAAATAACGCAGTTTGACACTGCTATAACTGTCATAACACAATGCGATGGAATCCTGGGATTTTGTAGTTTTGGAAGACATTTAGCCTTCTCTGTAAGAGAGCTCTGCTGCCACAACAAACTACAAATCACAGGATCTCACTGGGGGGAGCCATGGCAGTTAAAGCGGTGTCAAATGGCATTATTTATGCAGTGCAGATGCAGCTTCAGTATTCCAGTACTTATTTGAAATCCAGTGAAGACCATTGTTTTATTTTGTTTTTCAATGGGATGGCAAATCCAGTCTGATTTTTAGGCTGAACTTTATATGAAGCCTTGAAACTGGTGAACTTCGTCTCCTAAATATGGCGTGTTACAGACCACCCAGAAGGGGCAGTCTCACGCCACTGCCGGTTGCAGCGTCTGAGAACTGCAGCAGCCAAACAGTGCGGTTCCTGGACGCTGCAAAGAAGGAGCACGAAAATCGTGCTCCTTGCTGCACCCTGGAAGAGACACTGCAAGTGCCAAAGCGTGCACTCATGGCATCATTTCCGAGGCGCGACTTGCGGGTGCAGCGCGTCCGCTATGTCAAGATGGTGGCGGCCGTGTGGAACGGCCGCCGCCATTTCGTACGGACTCAGTCCGTGCTAGGGTTAGGGGCATCTGGAAGAGACACCCCTTTCTAACCCTAGCACGGACTGAGCCCGTCCTAGGGTGCCTGTCTGTAACGGGCCTATGTTCAGCATTTTGTAAAGCACCTTTTCTATGTTCAGACAAAACCTGAAGCTAGCACCCTGTTGGAGAAATTTGCAAGTGAAATCCACTTTATGCTTGCATGCCATGGAATCCTAGAGTTCTAAGAAACCTCAAGGGCCATCCAGTCCAACACCCTGTCATGCAGGAAGACACAGTCAACATATATAAGGTATGCATATAAAGTATGTAAGCTTTTGCAAGAAGGGAGACTATG